>NW_023505630.1:0-12705 GCF_004664715.2 Peromyscus leucopus | reverse complement strand
GTGTTGCCCTTGGAGACACTCAGACTGAACCCTCCACCTTGTGCAGATCCCATCAATAGATGGCCATTAATTCTGCTCCTAGACTCAGAAGTCCTTTGCCCTTCCCACTAGCACTTTAAGATTTGAAGGTCTCACTCCCTAACAGGAGTCCTGACGAAGCCTGGATCTGGCCTTCCAGCCCTAATCTGGTCCCCTCTGCTCTGGCACCACAGTAACTTTCTGAAACAGATTTTCCTGTCCTGCTTGAGTGAGTGCATCTCATGACTCCTTATCACCGAGCAATCTAGACTCTCTGTGCCTGGCTGGCATTCTCAGCCTCCCCTGCAGTCTCTTCTCACACCCCTTCAGGCCCGGGAGCATCAGCCGGAATCGTGACTAAACACTTGGGTCTCTGTGTTTTCTGTAACATCTTAACCCTTGCCACGACATACTATTGGGTTTTTCTTTGAACTGGCGCCCTACCTCCTACATGACAGATGTCTGCAGGAAGCAGTAAGATCGCGCCCTGCTTAGCCAAGTCCCCCCACGGAGGAGGGAGCTGGGGACCCGAGCGCATACCCAAGGTCATCCATGGGGCAGGGCTGGCTATGTGGAGCCCACAGCTCTGCGTCCCTCCTCCTCAGAGAGGGAGGGCTGTACGGAGGTGGGGGGTGGGGGGATCCCCAGGAAGCCATCCATCGGCTCTACACGGGAGGATGACTGCAAGGTGCGCGCGCACCGCGCAGCCCCCCCCCCCCCGCTCCCCCGGAGCCAGACGCGGGTGGGGGTGGGGGGCGCAGAGAGGCAGTAACAGCGACCCGCGCAGCCAATCTGCAGGGGCGGCGCCTCCTGATTGGAGCGGGCACGGGCAGAGCCGCAGCGCGGCTGCTGATTGGCTGCTCGGCGTCGGCCGTTGTGGGCCGAGTGAACGCGAGTAACCTCGGGGGCGGGCGCTGACCGAGAGTAACCCCGGGGAGGGGCCTCCTTTCCCAGGGTCTCTGGGCGTCTAGGGCCCCGGGCCCGCCCACTGCAGAGAGGCGGGCGCGAGGAGGCGGACGGTTGGGACGTGAGCGCCTCGGAACTTGGGTTTCCACACCGATCTTCCTTCTGCCCCAAGCTTCCTTGCGTGGGAGTTTAATGGAAAGTTTAGAGAGACCACGAGGTGTTGGAGCGTAGCAGGAGCCACACAAAAGACTGTAGTGTGTACCTTAGTGATCCAGGGAATTGACAGCTTGCCCTCCCTGCCCTACTGTGGAAAAGACAAGGCTCGATGCTGTTAGGCGCAGTTTCCTCCACCTTATGTCCCTGGAGCAAGAGCCGGGTCGGAGGATCTGTGGGGACTGCTTTTGTGAAGGAAGGAGGAGAAAAGGGACAGATGTATGAACACATGGAATATTCAAGGGAGGGACGGTGATTGCTGGTGGGAATATAAAATGTGCAGTCACTGTGAAACAAAGTTTGATGTCCCCACAAAAAGAAACAGAATTACAGTATGAGCAATGACATCCACTCCTGGCTGCATATAGAGAATATTGAAAGCGGGTTCTCAAATATTTGCTCAGAAATATTCACAGCAATTCACATTTCACATTTAGTGAAAGATTGAGACAACTGTACACCAACAAAGGGAACTTCAACTGGGTACACACTACGACCCAATATTGATCAGCAAAGCAATGAGGTACAGACATTGTGGTATGAATGAATGCCCAAAAAGTCACGATGAGAGAAGAGATCCGCAGAATACCACAGGCTGTGAGATTCCATTTCTGTGAAATATCGCCAATGGATAAATCCTAGAGATGGGATGTTGATTAGTACAAGGCATAAGAAGCTGAGTGGAGCTGGAGTTGGGGAGCCCTGTTGAATGGGTATGGGCTCTCTCTGGGGGTTGATTAAAATGATTCAGAACTGAAGGTGGTGGTTGCACATTATTATGAATGTACTAAATGTCACAGCAGTGCTTGATTTAATTGGCTAATTTTATGCTGTGAAATCCACTTCAGTTTTAAGTATGTGTATGTGTCAGAAATCACAGACTACAGGGAATTCTGCTGCCCTCCAGAATTTTCTAAGGGAACGTATGGAGCCCTGAGTAATTCGGGGCCTTCTCTGCCTTTCACCCTCCTTTCCTTGTTCACAGGTCTTACAGCCTGGCCTGGTGACTCATGTTCCCTGTGCAAAGTGGCCACGAAGCAGATGTCCCTTTGGTCCCCGAAAGATCCTTATCTGCGCCTAAATCTCTGAGCTAGCACAGCACACATGGCCCCTTTTGTTGTCTTTGCTATTGTGTCGTTCTGTTTGTGGTGATGGGGATAGAGTGAGCCAGAGCCATGTGCGTGGTAGGCAAGCTCTCCAGCACCGAGGCCCTGTGCCAGCCCTCTATGGAAGGGTCTGGGGAAGAGTGGCCGAGGGGCAGACCCGAGTTTTGCAAGGAGAGGAGTTTTGTTTGTGTGTCCAAGAAAATCTCAGGTCCTTGGAGCTGTTGTTTTTAAAAATGATAACGCGGGTCCTGGTTACCGTGCTGAGGCGAGAGCCACAGCAAAACCCCAGCTTTATTAGGAGGAAGGGTGGAGGTGGGGGGACGGGACAAAAGAACCAGGCCTGGGGAAGAAGCACGTGCAGAGAACAGAGAAAGAGAGAGACAGAGGTAATGGGGGGAAGAGAGAACAGAACAGAGAAGGGGGAAGGAGTCTGTGTCCGGCTTTTTAAGGCGCAGGGGGGCTTACGGAGCTACGCCACGCATGCGCAGATTGTGTGACCACTGATGACATAAGTGTAAGACCCCCTTACTTAGCTGCTGAACTGCGCATGTGTGGTCATGCAGCTGGAGTGGCGGCCAGAGTCGTAACAGTAGCCTGTGATCATTGTCTGACGTTTTTTTGCCCCTGTAAATGTAAAGAGCAGCTAGTTGCCAATGTCACGGAGATTAAACCTCAGTTACTGCATGCTCCAACTTCCACGACATTTCCAACAGTTTGTAGCACAAAGCGACTAAAAACGTGTGATATCATCTCCTGATTTCATCGAGTACTAACCACTTAGGTTCTGGGAGGCATTTTTATAAGAGAAACCTGGGGGTAGGTGGTGTAGCTCAGTGGTGGAGCCCTTGCCTAGCAAGTACAAGGTCCTGGCTTCAATCTCTGACCTCCCTGCTCCTCACAAGGAGAAAGTTGGCCTTGAGGAACAAGGACTTTATGAGACAGTGGGCTTTTGGTTAGAAAAGCAGAGAAGAAATGCTTGGCTTTTCTATGACTTGAGAGAACAGCCTAAAACTCAGGTGTGGCTGGATATTAAGATGGTCATGAGGCTGGAGTAAGTTGGGTCCTTGAAGGACAAAGGGAGCTTGTACAGAATGATTGAGTTAACTTCAGCCTCCCACCATTCCCAAGCGGGAAACAGGGCCACTCCCCCAGGCTTCGCTTCTTGGTATAACTGGGCGCAGCTGGCAGGTAATGGCTATAGAAGATGCTTTGCCTAAGTCCTTTGTCCTTTGCTCCGCACAGGAGGCAAAGCCAAGGTTCTGGAGACTCACCACAGCAGACCCTTCCCTCTCTCGCTGCTTTTCTCCAGGGGAAGTCACCCACATCGTGAACTCAGGTCTGTCACCGACAGCGCCTGCTGCTGCTGCTACAATAAAACGACGCCTCCTCTAGCCGAGCAGCATCCGACTAGACAAATGTCATCGATGTTACCATGGTGTCCTCCAGTCGCTAGACGCAACATATATTTCCCAATCTAAAGAAAGTTGTATTTAGATCTGTGCCATGCCCTGAATCTCCTTTGCCAATGCTGAGCATGCTGTTTTGATTTTTCTTAGACTCCAGGTTAAAGTGGCCGCCTTTGGCGTATTTTTAGCCTTTGTTTTCTTTATCCTTGAGATGGTAGACTACACAACACTAGAATTTAGAGAATACTGAGCGTTTCCTTTAACCAAAGTCTTGGGTTTCATCAGTGCTTCTTTAATCTATTTGGCCTTGAATTAAAAACAACCAAATACATAGAATATGCTGGTTTGTTTCAAATAATTTAATTAAAACAATTTGTGAGTGTGTGTGTGTGTGTGTGTGTGTGTGTGTGTGCACTTAGAAAGCCAGGTCTTGAATGATTAAATGTCACCATCAAATTAAGTCTCAGTGTGATAACCTTTGATGGGGGCATTCTCAATGACCGACATCCACCTTCAGAATAGTTCCGAGTCATGACTTCACCCAGAGTGAGGCCAACTTAGGTTGGAAAGTGAAGTGAACGGGCCGAGTTTCTTCTAGCAGCTCTTAGAAATCAAGACGCTGGTCTGGAAGCTATTGCAGGAACACAGAGCTTCCACACACTGTAAAGTCTGCCTCCACAGATCAAGTAGACAAAGCAAAACCACCAAAACAAACCCCACCTTTCCCTGCTGTGGCCAAGGAAGTCCTCTCTGTTCCAGGAACATGGAGACCCTGGTCTGCTTCCTTTTCTCCGACTGCCAGAGGTGTCAGCATTCCTAGGGGGCTCTTTGTTCTTTGGGGGCAGACATTCTGTAGACAGGAATTGACTGCCCAGCCTGGGCTGCAAGGTAAGAATTGCTTCCTGGGCAGCTCTCCTGCTGCTGCTGCTGCTCTCAGCCTCTTCCAGATCTCCACGTTGAGTCTTTGTGAGCATATGACTCATGGAGTCCTGACATTTCCCCAGGCTGTGGTGTCAGCTTGGGGTGCGTTTGATTTAAAGCCAGCAGACTCTGCTTCCTGCTGCCAGAGTTTAACCTGACATTACTCTTAGGAAGGGCAGGTTACTGGGGTATGACTCGGTCTGTGCAGACTCTACTTCATTTTGATAGTTAAAGGTGCAGCTCCCAAAACGGTGCAGTCAGGTTGGTGGTGGAGCATGCCTTTAATCCCAGCTCTCGGGAGGCAGAGGCAGGTGGATCTCTAAGTTTAAGGCCAGCCGGGTCTACAGAGTAAGTTTCAGGACAGCCAGGGCTACACAGGGAAACCCTGCCTTGAAAACCCAAAAGAAGAAAAATGGGAGTTGGGGGTGGGGGTGGGGTAAGAAAAACAAAATCAAAACCACAAACTTACATCAGAACAATTAGCTTTAGAACCGAGAGCAAAGAAGGCAAAGGCGAACTTGTCCGTGTGCCACACTGACCCATTTGAGTTATAATTCAGAGACTAAAATGGGGATATTAGAAAACTCGGGAGAAAAACTTCTACTTCCCCTGCCATAACCGCTTCTTATGACTTTCCCTGCTTAATTTCCCACTCTAGACATCAGTTGTATCATGTCACTGTGTCGCTCGGGCTGGCTGTGAACCCCTTATCAACCTACCTCAGTCCCTGGAGTGACAGGTGTGTTCCACCATGCCCAGCTAGGACGTCTTTTGATGTAATGTTGATAAGAATGCATCACAGAGAAACCGGGGCTCGTGAAAGAGACCCAGCTTCAGACTCTGTTCATCGGGACACCCAGTCACTCAGCAAATTCTCGATTTTGGGATGTCGTCACTCAGAAACAAGGAGCTGCCTGCAGACCTGCTTCTTATCAACTGCTTCGTGACCTTCCCAGCAGTGTAAAGAATGGGTAACCTGGCTCATTCCACCTCTAATTCGGTTTCTTCAGCATCATTCCCCGGCAGAGCTAAAGGTGTGGGACATTTTCGGGAGCTTCAGGAACCAATCAACTACGAGGTCATTCACCTTAAATTTAAAATTTAGGTTGTCTCAACACTACCTTCTAATGTGTGTGTGTGTGTGTGTGTGTGTGTGTGTGTTTTGTTGTTGTTGTTTTTTAAAAGACAGGGTCTCACTATGTAACCCTGTGTGGTCTACAACTTGCTACGGAGACCAGGCTGGCTTTAAACTCACAGAGATCCACCTGCCTCTGAGTGTTGAGATTAAAGACACGGGCCACCGAAACTAGCATGCTTATTCTTTTTTGGATGCCTGGAAATTTTATAGATTATTGTTGTGAGAGCAGCAACCAGTGACCATGAATGTGTCAAAGTAGAGAAATGAAAACCATTGGATGAATCCTAGAACTCTGAGCCGCTGCTCTCGGGGTCTAGACACACCCAACCTGCAGAGGAGTTTGCTCGCTGTTAATGAGAAATAAGAGCCTTTCCCCACACACTGTTTCCTGCTAAGGAAATTCTTCTCCTCCACTCGTCTAAGTTAGAGGAGACTTTGTGTTCTCCGTTGTGCTTAAGCATTACCGCCACCCCTCCACCCCCACCCCCCGCTGTCACACACTCAGGAGAGAAAGAAGTAGGCTGTGTAGACAAGCCATGAAAGATATGGTTAGTGGCTTATTTCCAGCTCAAAGCCAACGTTATTTATGGAGTCTACCCTGCAGGCTAACCCCCACCCCTTATTATTTACCTGCTTTCAAGCCCTCTGCCAAATAAAGATCTTTTCCTGCTGAGTAAGATGTGGGCTCTTGAGAACCAACAGGCCTTCCCCAGAGATTGTGTTCCTTTTCTAGCCTGATGCTCAGGAGACCTCCAGCGACTGGGTTACCTGGGGAGACCTTTCCTTTTGAACTCCAGAAAGCTTTCTAGGATTTGAAAGTGATAAGCAGCTGCTTGGGAGGCGTGAGGAAGAGGACAGAGGAAGGCAACAAGAACACAGAAACGGAAGACCAGTGGAAATGGAAGACAGAGGAGGGATGATCCGCTTAGCATCAAGGTCAGCGCGACCTTCCAGTATTGAGCATTTTATTGATGCACTGTCCTGAAACAGGTTTCCATAATCACCATTAGCATCCTGGATCATTAAGCCTCTGACCAGATAATTTTTGAATAGGACCCCAGATGACTCCAAACTCAACCCTTCTTGCAGCTCCCATCGCCTGTTTGGCCAAGACAGCGGCCTTGGACACTCTCTTCCGGTCATAAGCCAGGCCCAGGGCAGCCATGCAGTCGATGAAGAACGTGGTGAAGTTGATGTGCCAGCAGTACTCACTGGCAGAGTAGTCGTAGGGGAAGGCGTGGTGGTAGTTGTGGAAGCCCTTGCCTGGAACAGAAGCGTGGAGAGCAGTTAGGGGGCTCGGTGATGGCTGCTTCCTGCTCTTTGCACACCTCTAACCTATCAGGTACCTCAAACCTTAGAAAATCCTGATGTTGCTGAGTGAATGGATAGATGCAGTATTTTCTACACTAGAGTAATGAGTTGCCATCCCAGGCACCATAAACAAGGATTTCAGAGACCTTGGTTACCTATGACCTGTTCTGGAGCCTCGTGAGAAGAAAGTTTCTATCAAAGTCTAAAGGTATAAAAGAGAGAGACTGGTTCTGCTAGAAGAGTTATAGCACTGGAAGAATCAGTGAGCAGATCAGAAGAGGAATGACGGGTAAAACTCAGAGACCCGCCTGCCTCTGCCTCCGAGTGCTGAGATTAAAGGCGCGCGCCGCCGCGGCTGGCTTGTGGGTATGGTTCTTACAAAGGTGAATAAGCAGCATCTTTTCATACAGCACTGGGGTTCCCTGTACAGAAGCTCCAAGAGAACGGGGACCTTGATTGAAGAGTCAGAAGAAGGAGGTCTAGCCAGTAACCAGAGTCCCTTCAGCCGCTACAGGTTCACCACTGGCTGCTCCGGCTACTGATTCTCTCAGTCTTGACCCTTTGGTGGGGAAGTGATGTTAAGCAAAAAGCCTCTGGGTGCTGGGATGATAACGCAAGAGGTAGAATCCTTGCCTTCATGCCAGCAAGCACGAAGTCCTGGGCTCATCTCTAGCATAGTACAAAACAGGCACTGTGCATACCTCCAATCCAAGCACTCAGGAGCTAGAGGCAGAAGGACTAGAAATTCAAGGTGGTCTTCAGCTACACAGCAGAGTTAGAGGCCACCCTGATGTACACAAGACCCTGTCACCTAAAACAGAACAAACAAAAACCTAGAACCACTCTTGCAAGTCTTGGAAATTCCCTCCATCTGCCGCAATTCTGAGAACTCTCAAAATGAACTCGTCTCTCTGACTGAAAGGTAAATAAAGTTGTTCTTGACTCAAGAAGACAGTTGGCATAGTGGATAAATGTGGAAACTCCACAATAGTTTGCCAATTATTGGCAGTATTACTCTCCCTGAACCTATTCCAACACCAACAATGCTCAGCGCTTATCAGGTTAGTGCAATCGACAGGAAATGAGAAGGTAGTTGAACAAAAGTACCCCCAGCTAGAGTAGCAAATATATAAATCAAGAAGCAAGATAAGTCTTACTAAGGAAGCGACTCTAGCCAGGGTTTCTCAAGGCATGCCCATCTGGCTTTCCACGGTAGGGCTGTACACTGGAAGAACATGCAGAACGGGGAAGTTGCCAGAAACTAGAGGAGAGAGTCATAAAACAATGAGAAGATAAAAATTCTTTCAGAGTGGCATGTTTAAAGTGTCTTGAAGTATTTCTAAATATTTTCCCTATACATTATAAAGCATAGATCAGTATGAAACACTAGAATGTGGGCCTCTCTGATTCTGCTGTTCTACTTATCCACCTCCCCCCACCCCCAAAACAAGACAGCAGGCCAGGTGACTAGAGAAAGGCAAATTCTAAGGCCAATGTAAATAGCATGTGATGATGGTTTGGGGACCAGACATGCTGCCTGGGTTTTCCAAGGTAGTGGCTTCTAGTTCACCATGGAAAGTGTGGGCTTCACAGATCACAACAAGACTAAACTGGTGTTTTCTGGTCCTGTTGTGCATATTCTAATGGGGAGACCACTAGAAGGAGTCATGCTCTTCAGTGCTAATTTATGGAATGTTTCCAGTGAAGCCAGGCATGGTCCGTATGCCTTTAATCCCAGCATTTGGGAGGCAGTGGAAGGTGGATCTCTGTGAGTTCAGGGTCATCCTAGTCTACACAGCAAGTTCCAGAATAGCCATGGCTACACAGAGAAGAAAAAAATCAAAGCAAAGCAAAAACCCCCAAAGTTCCCAGTGAAAGACAGTCATTTGATCAGAGGTCAATGTTTTTCATAGGGATTATATCCGTAGAGATGGACAGCATGGCTTATAGCTAAGTGACATGGCACCATAATGATTCTGAGGAAAGTGCCAACGCCAGGGCACCACTGTGAGCAGAGCAAAGCATATTAACAGAACAACAGGTTTGCAGTACTTACACTGAGTCTGTGGAGGTGAGACTCTTACCTGCTTGTTGTGTGTTCTCCAGGCTGGGCTGTTTTTCCTCTCAAACCATGAGGATGGGGCAGAAGCCAACAGGAGGGAGCAGTTGGAAACTCTTTGTTAAATATTAAGTTTTTGATGAGGCAAAGCCTTAAATGCCTTTTGGAGGATCATCTCATTAGGCTCTGGTAGTCTAAAGGATTGGAACACTCACCCCCTCTTTTGGGAGGGAAGAATTAAGACTGGTTCTCACATAGTCCAGATTGGCCTCAAACTCACTAAGTAGCCAAGATTAGTCTTAAAACTCCTGCTCCTCCAGCCTCTACCCACGAGTTCTGGAATTACCAGTGTGCACCACAATGCCCCGATAACACCATCTTTTGACTAGAAACTCATAGTTCTTTTTCCTAGGAGTATAAAGCCATGTTGGTTTAATAGGTCCAGGTCAAATCATAAATTTACTTTTCAAGGGCTGCTGCCTAGGCTGTTGTTTGTGTATTGTTATATGTTGTGTGATATTTTGTTTGTATTCTGACAAATCAAGCTTGTCTGGAGATCAGAGGGCAGAGCTAGCCACTAGTTTAACCGTAGAGGCAGCAGTGGTGGCACACACCTTTAATCCAGCACTTGGGAGAAGGAAGCTGGAAGATCAGGAGGTCAAGGCCACCCTGGCTGCATGGAGATTGAACTAGGTCTAAAGAGAGAAGAGAAAATCGATAGAGGCTCACACCTTTAATCGCAGCATCAGGCTCATGCTTTGATCCGCAGCACAAGGGAGGCTTGCGCTTTAATCCAGCACTGCTTAGCACACACAAGCAGGGTAAGAGTCTCACCTCCACAGACTCAGTGTAGTACTGCAAGATGTTGTTTGCTGTATATCTTGTTTCTGCTCACAGTGGTGCCCTGGCGTTGGCACTTTCCTAAGATCAGCCTTCTCTGATCTTTTAGCTTCCCTGATTCTGTAGTTTTTATTATTAAGCTAATTAGGGTCCCTTCAGTTAGTATACTTCTTTTCTGTAGCCTGTCTGGCTCTTCAGTGTGTTACCCATTCCCGTCCTACTTTCTTGATTTATTTCCCATGGGTAGACACTGGTGTTCTTCATTGTGTGGTATTGTGGTTCCCAAAATATGCGCCTCTTAATAAACTTATCTGGGGTCAGAGAACAGAACAGGCCACTAGATACAGAGGCCTAGAAAATGGTGGCACTCACACCTTTATTACATTCCAGAGCAGAAATCCTCTGGATCTCTGAATTAAGGTCACAACTGGAAAACGAGGCATGGTTACTCACGCCTTTAATCCAGGAAGTGATGGCAGAAAAGCAGAAAGGTATTTAAGGCATGAGGACCAGAACTGGGCGGTTAAGCTTTTAGGCTTTTGAGCAACAGTTCAGCTGAGATGAATTCTGATGAGGACTCAGAGGCTTTCAGCTGAGGTAAAAGGAATCAGCTGAGAACGTGTCAGAGTGAGGTAGTATGGTAGTTCTCTGCTCTGGATGTTCGGCGGGCATTCAGCGCAATACTGGTTCCAGGTTTGACTTTAGTTAGAAGGGACATTTAATTCATGCACACTTCATCAAATAAGGGTCACACTGCCTGGTCCGGTCTTGTTTTCAGGGGCGTCTGGGTCGCTGAAATCCCAGGGAACGATTGCCGTTCATACGCAAGGGGCTCGGTTTGGCTGTCTTTGTCATTGGTAGAGTCTGCATCATCCTCTATGCTGCCGTCCGGGGTTGCCTGGAAGATTCTTAGGGTTCTATCCTGAGTTGATTGACCCCTAAGACTTAACTTGGTCTCCCCGGAAGGCTTTGCTTGTTTTATCGATTCTGAAAGGTCAGCCCTGGGTTGCGGCAGATAGCAGGTTTCTTCGCTCACTCTCTTTTCTGATTGCTGTTGTCTCTGCTTCTCCTGCTTAAGAAGTCTAGCTGGGTTGAGTTTCTTTTTGTGTGTTTGGGTTTTGAGGACTAAATTCTCGGTTGTAGATTTGAGGCCTGTCTCGCCTCGATTGTCTGTAGAGCAGGCTAGCCTTGAACTCACTGGCTCTTGTCTCAGTGGGGATGCAAAGGCGTTGTGCGCCGCGGCTGCCCGCGGCGCCGCGCACCACCACACCGTCCGGCCTGGGAGAGTTCCTCTGAGAAATTTTCTTTCATCTTCGTGACAGTGAACCACTCACTGTAGTCTCTTCGGGTAGAGACCCATTGCCACTGGCCGGGTGCTTGTTGGTGCTTGTTCTTTATATCTGCCTCCCTACGCTGATGCCATCTCCGAGTGCAAGCAGCGTCACCACATGTGTCTGTGTGCCCTAGTTGAGGGACAAGGAAGGTTGGACACGGTCTGTGATGATCAGAGATGGATATGGGGCATAAGGGGCGTGACATAGGTAATAGTGCAGACTCAAACTTCATAGAAGCTTGCCCTAGCTTCTTCCTACGTCTAACCGATCGAGAGAACAGAACGCCTGGAGCTGTGAAAAGCAAAGGGCCTGCTTTTCCTTCCCACGGGTTAAGGAATACCTTGCTTTGTGGAGCAGCCCTGTAGTTAAGGCTGGTTCAGGATTGTTTCACAGCAGTTAGGGTTAAGTCAGCCACGGTGGTTCCTGTGTGTTAGTCGACAACCTAATTAGGGGAGGCACCTAAGACTTACTAGCTCTTCTCAGGGGAGAACTTGGATTTTTAGACTCCGGACGCATCTCTTGGCCAAATGGGTCTTCCCCATGGGTACTGGCCTCTCACATAATATAAAGCGGTTTTTTCACATTGATGGTTCTGTGTTGGGAGAATTGTTCTAATGCCTCCTTGTCTCGTTGAGAATTTTCCTGCTTTTAATTCTAACTGGCGAGAAAAGCAGAACTGGAGTAAGACCTAGATGGTAAACGAGTAGAGTAGGTGCATATATTCTATTGAGTTCATTCATTCCTTTCATGTCAATAGGCTAGAGAGAGGAATAGGAGTAAATAATGTGACAAGCATTAATCAATTCTCGCTGTCTCGCGTCATCTCTTGCGCATCTAGTCTGCTCTCTCGTTCTCAAAGGAGGTTTGGAAGGGATTATTTTGAACAAGTGAGCAAATACACCACTCAACTATGTTTTTAATTCCTAAAAGGAAAGCAGGGAGCGCAAACCCCAGGTGCCTGGGGGCCAATCTCGGCCTTCATCCTCCGTGAACATCACCAGTTTTTCAGCTTTTTGGTCAAACATGTTCATCAAAGCGTCCATTCTTTGATGCTGGGTGTTTGTGTATCAGCAGTCAAGTTCATGCGAGGGCATCGGGGGGGGGGAGGGAGAGGGGGAGGCAGAGCACTCCCAATCTTTTCCCACCAGTAGGAACCCCAGTGAGATGGTCAGGTGTTAAAGGCTCTTGTCTCCAAGTTTGGTTGACCCCTACGATCACAAGGCAGGAGAGAACCGTCCCCATGAAGTGTCTTCTGACCTCACGTGCACACTAGGGCATGCCTGCTCCCCACAAATAACATGTCATTTTAAAAGTTAATGAAAGGGGCCTGGACAATAGCTTACCAGTTAACACACACGTAGGCAAAACACTCATACACATAAAAATAAATAACTCTGAAAAATATTTAAAAAGAAAAGTGTACTACAGGAAAAGTGTTTTCTGGACCTCTGGT
>NW_023505629.1:0-29970 GCF_004664715.2 Peromyscus leucopus | reverse complement strand
GCTGAAGGAAGGCAACCTTTTCTAAAATCTCTCCTCCACTTATCTGTGGTATTTCTGTGATTGACAAACAGACAAAAATATATTTATCTAGGGATTATCTATATTGAAAGCTAGGCATAGGATTTCTGTCTCTGTCAACATTACAGGCATATCAGCTATTTGAACAAAAGGAGAGGTATTTTTCCATTCAATCCTGAATGCGGAGGATTCTCCAGTTCATATTCAGAGAGACATTTGGTTTTATTGATCGTGATAGCTGAATTTGTTTAAACTCCTATAGCTAGGCAAAGAGGAGGTTGATTTTTCTTTTTATTGTAAAGGTTATTAGGGGGATCAGATATAGAAGTTATTTGTCTTTAGACAATCCAGTAGAATCAGAACACTCAAATATGTTCCATAAGTTTTGTTCAAAGCCAATACTTGGATAGTCTCAAGAATTACCATATCCCTTCATGGAAATTCTCATTTTATTGTCTGAGGCTTAGCATATTTGAAGAAGATGCCTTGTTATCAAGGAAGATTTATGTATTATTCTGTTTTTAATTGATAAGAAATTTCTAAATTTTACCAGCAATCTGAGGTTGTAAGGTCCACTTGTGCCGTCTGTAATCCCTTTGCTTTAGATTGTTACCTCGTGGGCTTTCTGAGCATCCTTTGTCACAAACCTTTCCCTGGCATGTTTGCCCACCACCTCCAAATCCAAAAAGAATATGTCTAAAATATTACATGGTAGCAGTTCTGTTTTATTCCTCCTCAGTGTTTGTTTGTTTGTTTGTTTGTTTGTTTGTTTGTTTAGGTGCTATTTTGTATCAAGTAGAGACTTGCCTAGGCTGGCCTCCAACTCACAATTCTCCTGCCTCCGTTTCTCAAGTACTGGGACTAAACTATAAGAGTGTACAACCGTTCTTGGCATTCGCCTTTAAAAAAAATATTTCCTACATATTTCTTATTTAATTGGCTTGGCAGGGGGAGGGGGGTCAAGCACGTGTCATATGGAGGTCAGAGGACAACTTTCCTTCCAAACATTGGGTTCCAGGGATTCAACTAGGGTCCCCAGGCTTGGCAGCATTCACCTTTACCCACTCTTCCATCTTGTTATACTTCTTCTTAGCTTCTCAATTCTTTACCTTATTTTTTTGTTTGTTTGTTTTGATTTTAGCTTTTTGGTTTTTCTGTCTTATATTTGAGAGAGAGAACATGAGGTTGAGTGGATATGGAAATGGAGAGGATCTGGGAGGAATTGGGAGAGGAAAAAAAATGACCAAAATATATTGTGTGAAAAAATAATAATACAAATAAATAAATAATAAAATTTCAAAAGAGAAGATGTAAGGGAATGAGCTTAATTCCTCAAACACAAGTCAAAACCACCAACACTCTTCCTTCCAGGAAAAGTCAAGTATCACAGGGCTCCTCCCCTGAGCTTTGTAGCCAATCTGTAACTCATTAGTGAAAAGCGAGGGCCTTAGAAGAGCCACAGTGGGTGTGTCATATTGTAGTGAAAATTTAGAACGAAGCAGAAACGTTACAGCCAAAAGACATCAGGAATGAGGACATGTGCTTCTTCCAGACATGCCTTTTGTCTCAACCCATTCTGATATTTACAATGGGGTACGGTGCACAAAGACAGCCCTTTCTTTGCTGAGAAGACCAGTGTGACTTCTAGAAAATGACCACAGTATTTTTAAATGAAGTTATGCAAATCTGATAGTCTAAAGTAAATGTTTCATAAAACCAACGACTGTTTAAATTGTAGGACTAAATTGTTTGTATATAAATATTACCTTTTATATTCCATTTGAGTTTTATGTAGATGAACACATTACTTTAATGACCTGCATTTACGGAGGGAGACTGGGAGAGTGGTTCCCTGAAATCCTTGCCAGCCAGATGGCTGCCTTTTCTTGCATGAGATTAAAAGATGTTTCTCAGTCACCATGATGCTTCTGAGGCAGATTAATATCGCCAGCTAAATTGCTTGTGTTTTCGGAATAAAATTTAAAGAGAACTTTTTAAAGCAATTGGTGTCACCGGTTCTTGGAGCAGATTGCTCTCCAGGTAGAGACACATTCGGTAATTAATGGAAAGAATTCTGTGTTAATTGACTGCTTCGGGAAGAGAGATATAATGACTCCTTATTAATCATCAAAAGAGATGTACAGCATGGAGGTCCCACAATAATTGCTCCAACAGTGGAAAAATGTTAATTAATGAAAAAGAACAATGATGTAAGAAATTAGCTACATAATGCCTGCCTCCAATAAGTGGTTGCATTTTAAACACATTAGAATGGAAGCTACAAAGCATTACTTTAAGTAGTAGATACACAGAACTTTCTACTCTGAATTTAGGTCGGGGGATAAAAAAAAATGTTTTTCACAGTACTTCTATCACCTCTGCTTGAAGAAGTAAGAACATTCACCCAGAGCTATATTTATTTCAAAAAAAAAGGGTCATTGTCAATCATCTCTGATCTAAGCTTTTTAAAATAAAAAAAAAAAAACATCCCCAGACCAAAACAAGGTCACTTATTAATGCCCTTTAATTTCAGCACAGTAGGTCATTCTGACTGCTAAGGACAAAGGGAATGGAAGACAATGCTTCTCCCCAAGTGGAAATCAGCAAATTCAGTTTCTGAACCTTTCCCAGATAGCATATAAGAAAAAAATTCAGATTCACTTTGGGAACCAAGCATCTTCTTTTAAACAATCTAATGTTAAGTCTCTGAGAGAACAGCACTGCCTGTCTCTCTAACAGCTCGTAGGAAAGGAAGTTGAGTTTAATGAACATGCAGAGACTATCAGAGCTCAGTACTGGTCCTTAGATCCAGCAGAATCATCAGTGGCCACCCTGATGACTTGCCTCTGACAAGTTCCCAGGCCATCCCTCCTCAGGCTGGAAAAGGAGCCACAGAAAGGAGCAGGCAGCTGAAGGACAGAATGACACCAACATCACTCACATGTCCAGCTCCCTGAATGGACCGGGAGCTGTCAGCGCTGCATCCCAAGCAGGTGCAGAAATCCCACTGACTTCACCCTTGCTTTTCCTTCTAGCTGGAATGTTCTGGGACTACAAGGTGCTCTCCTCTGTCACTTCATCGAGCCCGTGTACCTCCACAGCATCATTGTGGGAAGCCTGCACCACACGGGCCACCTTGCACGGGTCATGAGCCACAGGATGGAGGGCATCGGCCAGCTGCCTGCCTCATACCGGCAAAACAGGCCTCTCCTTAGTGGTAAGAGAACAGTCTCAAGAGAGAGACCTGCAACCTCCTTGTCTACAGGCTGATGAACACAGGTCCCATGGTTGCAACTCTTGTCTGATTGCATTCATTTTGGCAATGGTGATTTTATTGAGTAAAATGAAAACAATGAGGAAACTTAATATGAACAAGTGTGTGTGTGTGTGTGTGTGTGTGTGTGTGTGTGTGTGTGTGTGTCACAGCATATCTGATAATAAGCAATATTTTGGCATGACTTCATGTGGGACCTAGCACAGTACACATCTGTATCTTGTTTTCACTACAGTGTTAAAGTAGCTCACACAAAGACCCTACTAACATAATGGGGTTTAAGAAGCCCCCAGCACACACCTTAGGCACCCCTGGTGTGTGAGAACCTGAGTTCGGATCCTCAGAACTCATGTAAAAACACTGAATGTGGTGGTACACATCTATAATTATAGCACTCTTTTAGGGTGATGGGAGATGGAGACAACAGAATCCCCAGATGCTCACTGGTCAATCAGCCTGATGTATCTATGCAGTGGCAAACAAGAGACCTTGTCTCAAACAAGGTGAAAAGCAAAGGACTGATACTCAAGGTTGTCCTCTGAAATGTCACTGTCCATACTCTTACTATAACACACACACACACACACACACACACACACACACACACACACACACACCAAAAAATAAATAAAAATGAAAGAGTCAGTCAGCCCCCAGGTCACCTAGAGTGTGTCTGCAGAACCTACGACACCCTCTGTTGCAGGACCTGGCAGGAAGTAATTCTGGGAGGCAAGCCCTAAGCAAACTACACTTGCTACTTCCTATAGAGCCTAAGTGCTGTTAGGGAGCCAGACATGGCACCCCACCTAGAAACAATTGGTTACAGGTCACATAGTCATGGAAACACTGGATGGTGTGAAATTTTATGTACCATAGGAAGGAGCCAGTGAGAAGTCTCCAAAGCTTTGGAAAGGTGGTGTTTATCCATTGGAACCACTGGACTTCTGTATTAATTGTAAACTTCCAGGCTTGTGGGAGACAACCAGAGCAGAAGGAAGGAGCTTGTGGGTTTTAATCCTGTCCTGTTAGCTTTGTGGTGAGAACCTGGTGGAACACTCTAGGTCTTTAAGTGGGTTCCCCTTGTGCATCAGGAGAGTTCTCTTGAGGATCTACTTGTGGCAAAATCAGGAAGACACACTGGGAAACAGCGGAACTCCCTGTGCAAGAGCAGACCTGGGCTCTGCTCCAGGAGCAGGAGGCAAGCGTTCACCAGCTTGGCTGCTTTGCTTTTAGCTTATGCTGTGGTGTGAATGTGAACGCCTTTCACAGGCTCATGGGCTTTAATACTTAGTCCCAGCTGGTGGCACTGTTTGGAAAGGCCGTGAAACTTTTAGGAGGTGGAGCCTTACTACAGGAAGTAGGTCACTGGATATACAGGCCTCACTTCCTGTCTGCTCTGCCTCCTGACTTATTTGTGCAATACATTGAGCCTCTTTAGGCTCCTCTGTGATGGACTGTATCTCCTCAAACCATAAGCCAATGTAAGCTCTTCTTTCCTTGAAGTTGCTTCTGTCAAGTGATTTGGTCAAAGCAATGAGAAAAGTAATACAGCCCAAGTCTCAGAAAAGAAAAAAACAGTAAGACAAAGCAGTTGCACTGTGTGTGTGTGTGTGTGTGTCTGTGTCTGTGTCTGTGTCTGTGTGTATGTATGTATGTATGTATCTGTCTGTCTGTGTGTCTATCTTCCTGTGTCTGTGTCTGTATACATACTCTGTGAATGTCTGCATGTCTATATGTTGCAGTTGGGCCTAAGATTTATTCCCAGAATTTTTAAATTGTTCCACATTATAAGATCAGGTATGCAAAGGGGCCTCGTGGGAGCTGTGGTGGGGATGAAATGAAATAATTCATGCAAAGCTGAGCAAATTCTTAGGAGTAGATGCTGCCATCACAGAAATGAATCCTTTTATTCACTTATTCTACAATGTTGACCACTTATAGGTTATGTAAAATAAGATCACAGGCATAAAATGCTAGAACAGGGAAGGTGAAAAGGAGTTCTCCTCCATGTCTCACAACTCACATATTAAACCCCAGGCAATGTAGATGCTCTCTGGGCTCCTGGGGTCCCTGACTGAGACTCCTCTTTCTTTTATCAGTGAGGAGAGTTCATAGCACTAGGACAGTGGGCTGAACCCTAGCTCCTGAAGCTGAATGTTGTGACACATGCCTGTAATTCGAGTATTCAGGAAGCTGAGGGAGGGTCGTGGGTTCAAGGACAGCCTTGATACATAGTGAATTACAAACTAGCCTGAGATACACAGAGAGACTAGTGTCATTTTGTGTTCAACGGCACAGGATTTATTAGATTACTGCTAGATCCCAGAATTCCAAGTGTGCAGCTAAGGAAAACTTGTATCCAAATGTTGGCTGGTCTCAGCAAGGCTACTGCACAGAGGGTGGCACCGCTTTATCCAGGAATGTTAAACAACTGTTGTATTAAGACTTTGCCTTATTTCACTGTAAAGAGTGCTGAGCTATTGTGGAAGGAGTGATTACCTCATCTCCAACCTGAGAGCTGAGCTAAGATCGGTAAGGCTGGCTGCACACCCACAGGCAGTGGGGAACCTACCCCCTGTGTAGTTGCTCTGCTTCTGCTTATTACACTACCCTGGTATCCCTACCTTTGTCCCAGCCCATTGGCTGTCTCCTTCATCCTCAACACAGAATGTGTGATGGAGTCTTAATCACTAGCTAGTCCTGATACACATAATGGGTGGGGTTTTAGTTCACCTGAAAAGTCCAAGCTATAAAGGCTGCCTTTGGGTGCAATCTAGGCTGCAGAATCCATAACTCTAACCATGGCAGCTTTTAAGAAATGAACAACCTATGGGTAGTATTCTTGGAGACAGGAAGGAGGCAAGAAGCGGGGTATGTTCTGAGTAGTACAACTATTATAAAGTTCAGAAGTATCCAGTGAGTAGCAAAATCATTAGAGAAAGGAGATAACACTTGTTGAACAGGTACTTTCTCTCAATGTTGACTTGCGACATGAATCATCTCATTTGAACTTCATACCATGCAACAACAAACACTAGTCTCTCCATTTTTTTAAGTACCAGAGGAAAGCCAGGGGGCTGTCTCAGTCTGTAAAATGTTTGCCTTGCAGGTGTGAGGACCTAGTTCAAGCTCTAGAAGCCACATTAAAAGACCTGCTTGATGTTCAGTTTAGCCTACTTGGAGACTGAGTCCCTGAGAAACCCTGTCTCAGGAGGTGGATAATCCTAAAGAACAATGCTGGATGTTGACGTCTGCCCTCCACATGCATGTGCACACATGTGTCACCTTCATATCCATAAGCACACATTAATTATTCTTGAAAGAGACTTATGTAAATTCAATATATTCCTTAAGGTGCTCTATTTAACCAAAAGGAACAAGGATTTAAAGTCAGATCTGGTTTGGCTTAAATTTTAAATTCTTCTAATATGTCAGATTATATCCTGTGGCAGTGCAGTCCAAGTTCTTAGATGTCTATTTCTTCAACTGCATAAAAACTAATAATGCGAAACGAGGCTAGCTAAAGAGGGAGCCACAGCTAACTACCAGAGAAGTGGTGTGGGGGCGGCGAGCCAGTGCACTGGAGTGTGTCCAAAACTCTTAGCTGCCCGCTGCTCTCACAGTAGCTCAGACAGTAGAAGACTCATCTGTCGCCAAGCACAGAAGTGGAAGGTTCGCCTTGAGAGCTAGAAAATTATATTTATTTTTTTAAATGGCCAATAATTTCAGCAATTCTAAGAAAACATGACCTTGGGACCAAACTCTTCCTCTTTCTTGCTTTCATTTTTCCTTGTTTTTCTTTATCCTGTCTTTCCTTAAAGTGACAAGGACTCACTGTAACTAAGTGACGAAACTAGCTCTCGACAGCATCGAAACATGGCTAGTTTGGAAGCAGAAGTGAATGCCTCCCTACTAAATGTCCCCAAATTATGGCACAGCTCTTAGATTTATTGTAGTTTAAAGTTAGGAGACTTTTCATTTACTATGAAGGGTTTACATTCTATCTTTTTCTGTGCTCATAACTCCTTGAATTGTCCTCATTCTTCTGAATTTATTTAAGAGTTTAAATAAATGATTTAGGGATGGGACAGATGGCTCATCAGTTTTGAGGGCTTGCTGCTCTTGCATAGGACCTGAATTTGGTTCCCAGCAGCTTACAATCACCTGTAACTCTAGTTCTGGGGGATCCAATGCCTCTTCTGATCCCTGTGGCTCCTGTACTCACAGGCACATACCCACCACAGAAAGGCACATATAAAATAAGTCTTTTTTTGTTTTTGTTTTTGTTTTTTAGACAGGGTTTCTCTGTGTAGCTTTAGAGCCTGTCTTGGATCTCACTCTGTAGCCCAGACTGGCCTGGAACTCACAGAGATCCATCTGCTCTGCCTCCCAAGTGCTGGGATTAAAGGCATGCGCCAACACCACCCGACAACAGTGACTTAAAATTAATAAACATTAAGAAATGGAAACTACAGTACTACCTCCTTCCCAACCCACTGTCAAGGGAGTGGTCTTTGTCCATCCACTGGGGACCAGTACATCCTTTCTTGGACATCCAATCTCCAGTCTGTGCTCTTCATAAATGGCATGCCCATCTGGGAATATGGCAGCATAAATAAAATGATAACTTTTCATTATTGTGGCTGTAGAGATGGCTCAGCAGGCAAAGTATTTGCTGCGCAGCAAAGGGACCTAAGTGCAGGTGCCCAGCATCAACGTACAAGCCAAGTGCACCAGCATACCTGTAAAGCCAGCACTGGGAAGGGCAAAGGCAGAAGGATTCCCGGAGCTCACTGGCCAGTCAGTCTTGCCAAAATGGTCAGCTTTGGGTTCGCTGAAGCGTCCCAATCTTAAAAATTAATACGGAAGGCCACAAGATGGCTCAATGGTTTAATGCATTTGTGACACAAGCCTGACAAGCAGAGTTTGATCCCCCAAACCCAAGTTGAATAGAAAGTTACATAGACAGTGCTGCAGCAGGAATAAGAGAAATTCAATGCACAGAAGGAGAGAACCAATTCCTGAAAAGTTGTCATCCTACCTCCACATGTGTGGAGTGTCATGCATGGAGTGTGCATGCACACACACATGTAGTAATGGTGATAAAGTTGTAATAATAAATATGTAGAATGAGAGAGGAAGGCACCCAGAAGTCAGTCTCTGGCCTCCACACATGCATACACATGTGAAGGCAGCCAAACACACATGCACACACAAAGAATTTTAATTGTTAAGTATGAAATTCATGACTAGAAAAGACAATTAGAGAAATCCAGGGCCACCTGATTGGCTTGGGATAATGGCATTGCCCTGAGACACTTTGTCCTCTTTCCCGCAAGCCCGTGTGGCATCCACCTCCCCCGCAAGCAGTGTGGTCTGACTGAACCCATCAGTCTGTACTTACTTAGAATATGGTTTTTCATTACTGTCAAGATGCAAATTAAGCTAAATCTTGATATCTCACCTGCTCAAAACCCCTAAGCAGTAACTTCACTGTGTTTGATGGACATTTGAAAATGAATCATGCAAATTTTGAAAAGAAATCATCCTAATTTCTGGAATAAAAAAACCAGAGTGGGGGAGGATGATGTCTGGCATAAAGATGATAATAATAAAAATCACACTCAAACAAGCAAATGAACTTCCTCAAGGTCGCTTTACAGAGTCACCTTAAGAGGGGAAGCTCATGCATTAGGAGAATGAAACCCTGCAATTTAGACACGACTAAATCAGTTCTGGGTTAAAAAGAACCAACCAAGCTGAAAAGGATACCCTCATTGCCACAGGCACAGGGTGCATAGTAATGCCTCAAAGAGAGACTTGAAATATTCTGTGTTGGGCAAGCTAAACTGGAGCCAACTTCAGGACTAGAAACCTGTGAGTGTGCTAAGGCTAGCCCAAATCCTGAGTCACTGAGGGGCAAGGGACGGGTTGCATCATTTCCTGAAACAGCTACCCTAAAGAAGTCTGCCAATTGTGAATTCAATAAGGTGGAAACAAAATAGTGAGAGTACTGACTAATAAAAATCTATACTTTGAATACTCTGTTTTTAGAAAAAGGGTGCCGTGAAATAGAAAGTGACTTTGACAGCTTGTCCTACCAAGCTGAAGATACATACTTCTTGATGCTTTCAGCATCACAACTGTTTCTCCATCAAGTAAAAATAATTACAGTGGGATGAAGGGTCTAGATAACACAGTTGTGCTGGTTTGAATGAAAATGTCCCCAGAGTCTCATTATTTGAACAAGCGGTCCCATTTGGTGGCACTGTTTGGGAAGACTGTGGAACCTTTAGGATGTGGAGCCTTGCTGTGGGAAGTATGTCCCTGAGTGTGGGCTTTGTGGGTTTACAGCCTGGCTCCACTTCCGGTTCTCTCTTCCCTCCTTCCTCCTCCCTCCTCCCTGCCCACTTCCTGCTCCCAGAGTGTAATTTCAACAGCCAGCTTCGGCTCCTGCCCCCATGCCTTCCCTTACTGTTGATATGTATTCCCTGCCATGATGAACTCTATCCCTCTGGAACTGTAATCCAAAATAATCCTCTCTCTCTAAGTCACTTTTGCCAGTATATTTTATCACAGCAAAAGAAAAATAACCAAGTCAATAGTCAAACTCTTTTTTATGATGATAGCCTACTCAACAGATGTGGGGTTTTATACTTATTTATTCGTGTATGTGAAGCACACTTGTGGAAGTCAGAGGAGTCACTCTCCCTTTCCACTATGGTCACTGGGATTGAACTCTGGCATAGACGAGGCAGGAGGTATCTTTATCTGCTGAGCCATCTCACCAGCCCTAGACATGGATTTTTTTAATCTTGACCTTTCTAAACCCACACTGAAAATAAAAGTCTGATCATTTTTTATAGTACAAATCAAGGTTATAGCAATGATCAAGACATCTGAGACCAGAGACAAGCCAGAGAATTGATCTTTAGAGCCGTGATTGAAGACCACTTTTCTAGTTTGGTGTGACGAACACTGCTGCATTTCCAACAGAACAGAGGCATTGCTTCTCTTTCTTCCTGTACTGGTTTTCCTGAAGCAGTTGAAAGAAAGAAAAAAAAAAAAGAAAAAAAAAAAGAAAGAAAGAAAGAAAGAAAGAAAGAAAGAAAGAAAAAAGAAAGAAAGAAAGAGAGAGAGAAGAGAAAGAAAGAAAGAAAGAAAAAAGTTAATAGCAAACATATTTAGAAGCTGTTTTAGATACTGTTTCCTGACAACTTAGTCAAAAGTTGATACACATTAAAACCTTCATCAACTATAGGCTAAGTTTTGACTGATTCTATATGCTTTTCACACTCTGGATACCTGTTCTGGAGCATTCATGCTCTTACTTTGCTGTGAGTATACACTGTGTTTCAGAATCCTATATGGAGTGCTGATCCTCTCTAATTCAAGGAAGTTTATGAGATTATATAATAAATAGAATATATTTTGCAAAATAAATCAAATGTTGTGGAGCAAATACTTTCTTTCATCTAGATATTAATTTGTAGCATCATTTTATATTACATCAAATTTGGCATATGATGTAGTAACTGACAAACTTCCATAAATGTTTTATGTAAATCACTGTGCTGTTATTTTTAAGTATTGGAGGTATACAGGCTTCACCCTTGACCTAGACCTAGACCTGGAACTAGGCAACCTCAGAAGTTGGTTTGAGTCCTCCCATGCCTCAAGAAGGCTCCAGGTAAACCTTTTATGATACCCCACCCAATTAGCATCATCTATACAATGAGCATGACAAATGCTAACACTCCCCTCATCTGGCAATGAGTAGATCTAAAGCTTAAATTTTGAAGGAAAGTCCTTGTCCAAGCTTTGTGTCCAATAGTCCAGGAGCAAAAGAGCCCAGGTGTAGATTCTCCCACCTAGCTCATCTTTCTGTGCTTTAGAAGTCTACATATCAAGTTCCAGGCCAGCCAGGGCTTCATAATTTAACTCTGTCTCCAAAGAGGGGTGAGGGCATGGAAAATAAAAACCAAGGCACAGTGGCAGAGCAGGAAAACTGCTATCCTAAAGCCTGAGTGGCCACAGGATGGAAAGGATATGGAATAGGATGTAGAAACATCTTCCAGAAGCAAAGAAGAACTTTCTCTGTTGGCAAGCTCTTTGTTCATTTTATTTTCTTTTAGGTTAACCGAGTTTGTGGGATGGTGCCTATGTGGCTGTATCCTAGATTTTCTTTTGACATTTCTTTTTGTATCAGAGATCCTGAACTAAACAGGTTTGGTTGTTTTGTCTATTTTGGAGGGGAAGTAATGGGGATGGAGATATGGCCCAAGGTTAAGAACACTTGTTCCAGAGGACCAGAGTTGGTGCCTTGCACCCAACTCCCAACCCACCTTAAGACATCCAACTCCAAGCCTCCTCCAGCACCCTCACACATGTGCATATAAGCCCACATAGACACCCACACGCATAAATAAAAATACATTAAAAAAATAAAGCATAATGACACATATCTGTGATTCTATCCTTTAGAGACTGAAGCTGAAAGACCACAAGTTTGAGGACAGCATGAACTGCAAAGTGAGACTCAGTCTCAAGAAAAAAAAATGATCAGGATATTCTGTCTCATTGTCACTAGTCCAAGGAAAATATTTCCATTGCCAATACAATTCAACAAGTTTATTCACATCATTCAGGTGTTTATTTACTCACTCAATCTTAGGTTGAAGTTGGAGGTGCTGAGCATATCAATTCAACAAATAGGAACTACTTACTCCTAAGTACCAGACACAATCCTACAGGGATGGCTTGCATAGAGGTATGATCTTGAGGAATGAAGGATGGGAACGAGAAGAGGAGAAGAGGAAATGGGAAAAAGATGTCTGAGGGAGCTGCAAGGAGCAGGCTGTTTGCTGGCCACAGTCTAGGGAAGCTCTTGAGAGACACTGTGTTGACTTGGTGTCATTGTCCCATGTCTGAGAAACTAACTCTGACTTGATTTTGTTTTAAATGACTATTTGATTCCAAAATCTGAGACTAGGTCACAACAATCTTTTCTTTGGGGGCTTCAAAGTGTCTGTAGGGTAAATAGAGAACAGGGCAGACACAAGATGCCTTAAGTCATCCCAGCCTTGGGAGACAGCCTTGGACATGCCTGCCACACAAGCATGAGGACTTGAGGTCTATCCCAAACCAATACAGAAGCCAGGACTCATAGCCATGCCAAGCTTCTACATAGGTTCTGTGGATCCTGCATAGGTTCAAACTCGGGTCCTCAATGCTTGCCCAGCAAATGCTTGCCACTGAACTATCTCCCCAGCCCCTTTACATACACTAAGAACTTGTTAAGACAACCTCACCACACAACATACCAATTGCCCACCCTCAGTCCCACCATACTCTGCGGGCTCCACAGCACATGTCATATATTTCCCACTGAATACGCTCTATTAAGACAAGAGGGTAGGTTATAAAGTACTGGCAATTATGATGCGTTCATGTTAATGAGAATAAATAAAATGGCATTGATACGATAAATTTACCAATTCTGTTTTTATTAGAAGTGTGTGTGTGTGTGTGTGTGTGTGTGTGTGAGAGAGAGAGAGAGAGAGAGAGAGAGAGAGAGAGAGAGAGAGAGAGAGAGAGAGAGAGAGATTACAACAGGGTACACAGGATATCTGGCAGTATATTAAATATGAAATTCAAAAGGCCCATTCTATCCCTGCAACTTTATGATTCCATGCATGCCTGGAAGCATGCTACTCCATTCATTTTGCAAAATTAAATGTAATGCTCCCCTGTATTATAGACTCGCCTCACTTCATATAAAAATTACATCCTGAAAGGTCTTGTGTAAATTTAATTTGGGGAGACTGAATTACATTTAAATATAGTAGGCTCACCAGCTATTTAAAGACATGCTGTAAGTCTCACTTATATAATGCCTTTTTTTTAAAATAAATAAGGATTCCTTTGAAGTAAGGCATCTTTATAGATGTGAGCCATCATAAAGCTAATTTTCATGGCTGAATCGTGGCTAGTCTGTCTCCACTCTTCAATGATGAGAGAGAACTAAGAGCAGTGGTCGGAATCACCATTGTAATAATCAAATTCTCTTGAGAGGAGAAGCAGTAGTAGGTTAATTAACCTATCAGAGTTCACACCACTAGGAAGTTGTAGAAGTGATATTTGACCTTGGCCCATTTCTGAGCCCGCCTTGTTAACACAATTGTGGTGAACTGAAAAGACAAGGCAGACAGTCGCATTGAGTATGACCGTTATCCCACCAATCTCCAGAATATCTGAGGCAAAGGTGGTGGAGACTGGCTGAGTTTCTACACATATCTTCTTTGGAATAAGATAGATCTGTTCAAAAACTTCACCCAAAGATGAATAACCCAGTTACAAATGTCAGCACATCTCTGTGTTGAGTATCAGACAAACTTGTTAGCATTTGTCTGCTAAAGACGACTTTGGTAGAACTATTTAGGTTGGGAAAAGATTTCCACCCATGACTGTTCAGAAACAATTACTAAGGGAAAGGTTTTAGTTGATTCTGGTATTTTCATAAAATTGCATCATCCTTCAGGCATACATGCTTTCTCCATCCCCTCACTCTTCTTAGGCTTTTATGCAAGTTTCCAAAAAAAGAGCCTATTATTGCATTAAGACAGACCCACTCTGGCGTGTGTTTCCTCTGTTTATTCCGTAAACCTGAGAAATGACCAGCTACTATTAAGGTATCTGGACACAGTCCACCACCAGGACCAGCATTGCTGAAGGCAAAAGGAAGGGCAGACAATTGCCCCAGAGAGGAGGAAGCAAACTCTCTCATCTGGAGATCTGGGCTTTTGCCAGTAGGGTGTGCCAGAGTGTGGGATAATCCCGGGAAATGATGCTCGAGGATGGTGTTTTCCAGGAAGCCGCTCTGAGAAGGCCACGAAGAGACACTCAGGGTGTGGGATTACTCCAGGAAGTGGCACATGAGTGGGGTGTCTGTAAAAAGTCATATTTGGAAAGGGGCCTTTGCAGTTTTGATTAAAGTTCATGAAATGGGAGATGATGACATAAATTATTTCGGAAGCCTCCACATGCAATCACATTTGTTATTATAAGAAGAGATCCAAGTGATGCAACCATAAGCCAAAGAACACTTGCAGATTCCAGAAGATAGACAGGTCAAGGAAGGCTCTCCCCAACGCTTGAGGAAAGTGCTGCCCTGCTGACACTGTGACTGTAGATTCTGACCTCCAGAACGGTCAGAGAGTAAATCTGATTGTTTCAAGCAATTAACTTTATAATAAACTAAATACAATACTACATTGTTAAAGCATAATTTTCTCAGTTTTAGAAATCACATTGAATTATGCACTATTGTTCCTTCATTACAAAAAATTCATTAGAGGCAAATTTTTCTTAGGGTTTCTATTCGGGTCAATTTTATTTTTATTTGTTTTGGTTTCTGGATGCTACAGAGAAAGTTCATAGAATCCTTGGTCAAGGTAGTCTGCAAAATAAGAAACGTGACACAGTGTGTCTTAGTTAGAGTTTCTGTTGTTGTGGTAAAAACACCATGACCAAAAGTAACTTGGAGAGGAAAAGATTTTATTTTATCTTACAAGCCTCAGGTCAGAATCTATCACTGAGGTAAGTCAGGTCAGAAACTTAAGGTGGAAACCTGGAAGAGGGAACCAAGGCAGGGCCATGGAAGAACACTGTTTACTGGCTTGCTCCCCTTGGCTTGCCCTTGGCTTGCTCAACCTAATTTGTATACCATCCCTGCCCCCCTGCCTAGGGATGGTACCATCTTCAGTGAGCTGTGCCCTCCACATCAAACATTAATCAGGAAAATGTCCAACAGATTTGCCTACAGGCCGATCTGATGGAGGCATTTTCTCAGTGAAGATTCCCTCTTCCAAGACATGTCTAGGTTTGGGTTGAGTTGACAAAAACTAACCAGCATAGCACAGATTTCATCAACCTAATCCCAGTCATTTGCTCACAGTACTGGGTTTCTGAAGATTGATTCTTCACCAGGGGTACTCTTTTTTTCTTGGACTATAATCAACACAAAACTCATTTTTCAAAAATACCAAATCCATTTCCAAAATATTAGCTAAAACTAGGGCCCCATGTCAACTAGAAGATTCTGATCTGTTGGTATCTGCCATTGGAAGAATAATCCTGAGGAGGAACTTAATACTGTAAACTGGGGACAGTTGGCAATATTGTATGTGTTTAGTATTCTGGATTATTAGGTATGTGCTAATGTATTTATACCTTGAGAACTTCATGGGGGTGGTCTTGGCGGGAATATGCCTTTTCTTATTGTGTCCTTGAAGTTGGTTTTTATTTCATTATTTTCTAGACTGAGGCCCATGTAGCTCACACTGGCTACCACTCCCTATCTAGCTGAAGACAACCTTGAATTTCTGGTCCTCCTGCCTCCACTCTTCCCATGATTATATGCATGCACCACCACACCTACCTATATGCAGACGCAGTGCTGAGAATCAAACTTAGGACCTCATATATGCTAGGCAAGTACTCCACAGCTAGATCCCCAGAGCACCAAGCGACTATTTTAATGTTAAATCTTTCATGTTGCCACATGAAAAACAGTCTCTGTAATTTATGATATTTATATCTACACCCCTAACCATAGAGAAAATTAGCACAAATCAGTCTGCTTTCCATGCCTTAGAGGATGCACCTTCATCTTTTCCAGCAAAATCTAAAACTCTTATTGATACAGCTAAGCAGTAGGGTCTGTGGTCTTTAAACACCTTTAAAACTAATCTTCCTTGTCCTGAGAGGGGCATGATATCTACAGTAGAGTGAATGGATGAGCTATGGAAGAAAGCTCAGGTCTAGAAGATGGCTCAGTGGATAATAGGGCTTACTCATGTAAGCATGAGGACCTGAATTCAAATCCCTAGCACCTACATAAAAACTAGGCATGGCCATGCAATGCCTATAACCCCAGCATTGGGCCACAGAGACCATTGACTCCTGGGAGCACACTGGCTGGCCAGCCTAGCCCAATTAGTAAGCTTCAGGTTCAATGAGAGACATGTCTCAAGGGAATAAGTCGTAGAATACAGAGGAGGACACTGACATCCGTACCTGGCCTATGTGTGTGCACACATACCATACGCATTGCATACATAAACACAAACACACATACCACTCACACACATCACATACACAAGAAGAAAGGAAGGAAGGGCTGAAGGAATAAAGGAGAGAAGAAAAAAAAAAGGGGAAAAAAGATACAAGTCCTATAGAAAATTCTGCTTGTGTCCATATCCAGGAATACCAAAAGGGTACCTGGAGTATTGGTTTAAATTCCCCAAATCTGCTACTAGTGAGTGAGCTCTTTATTACATGTCAAAAGGTTTTCATAGAAACTAAATGTCAGCTGGGCGGTGGTGGCACACGCCTTTAATCCCAGCACTGGAGAGGCAGAGCCAGGCGGATGTCTGTGAGTTCGAAGCCAGCCTGGTCTATAAAGTGAGGTCCAAGGCAGCAGCCAAAACTACACAGAGAAACCCTGTCTTGAAACAAACAAAAACAAAACCAAAAAAAAAAAAAACCACAAAGCCCAGTTCACATCAGAGGAATTATATATGTGAATGCGGCAGGGGGCGGGACAGGGGTGGAGAAGAGGCGGGAAGAGGGAGGAGGTCAATGGAAAAATGAAAAAAAAAATCACCCAAAACAGAAGAAAAATGTAAAGCAAATGAGAGTGGAAGACCTTGGAAAGCAGCCTTTTCCTGGTGACTCAGAAGGCCATGCTCAGAGCTCCTTCCTCACCACGCCACCATGGGCCTTCTATGGAAAGAGGTAACGTGGTGCTGACCAGTGGCTAAGGAGCTAGACTGTCCTTCACCCCAAGACAACACTCAAACACTGTCTCCTGACAACTGTGCATGCTGTCTATCCTCGCAGCGTTTGCCCTACAGAAAAAGATTGTGGCGCCGATGGATGTGAGTGTTCTGGGCAGTAATCACATGTTTCATTGCACATTAGTGAATCTGCACATTACATTCAAGCGAGTCTGGCACACAGCTCCATCTCCTTTACTATAATCAGAACCCAATCATTAATTACAGCATTGTCAAAAATTGTTCTTCTGGTACTAACACTTAGTAAACATTCCAAGCGGTGTTTCTTTGTGGTAAAAAAAATTTTAATGACATCAAAGGCTGTATTTCCATTCCCACAGTTTGCTTTGGAGAGGATTTTTGTCTTGCAGGCAAAGAATAGGATAAAAATAATCCTTAAACTAGAGGCTCAGAGTATAAGTAGACAATGATAACTCCAACGGAGGTATTAAAGTTAAATGTTGGACAAATGTGTAAATGTCCAAAAAATGTATGTTTAATATAAAAATAGTCCTGACTTCTGCTTGTTGATTAGTTACTCCACTCCCTGGAACAATTAGGTAATTAATCACTAAACTAGAAGTATTTTCTGTCCTATGACTGGGAATGTTTTGGTGTGTGGCTTGGAGAAGCCTGAGTAAACTAGAGGTGACCTTCAAATCTTCCTTTGAATAAGAATTACCATAGCATTTGATGTTTTGAAAGTGCTCCTTTCTCTCTCATTTCATCTTCACTTAACCTTATGAAATGAAGTTGCCGTCATCAGAGAGCAGAAGAAAGGAATTAATGATGTGTACCAAGGCCCCAGAACCAAGACAGGCTGGAAACCAAGTCTCTCCAGTTCCTAAGTCCCGAGTCTTGTCTTCACATTGAACCCCACACGTTTGTCAGCCTGTGGCTTCCGTCCACTGTCCCACTCACGTTCCTTCCTTCCCCTGCATTCTCCACATGTAGACACAAGAATGCTCACGGCTGCTCCCTGGACTGTCTGGGCCCTGGTGAATCGGGCATGTTGAGAGCAGTACCCAGCCAGCCCCAGCTGAGCCCTCTCCAAAGCAGGTGTCTTGCTGAGAGCCAATGGCAAAGCTCAATGATCTCTCCAGGAAAGCAGTAATAGGAAGAGAACAGGAAGAGTGGGGGATAAATTGCAAAGTAGCAGGCAGGTCATGTGTTGACATCAGACATTTCAAAGGCTTTCTTCTGAGTTCAGAGTTTAGGATTTTGGAGAAGCCCCAAGTGCATGCTTCAGTGGTCAATCCCAGCACAAAAACCAGGCAGACGGGAGAAAGGGAATGGGGAGAGAAAAGCCTGCAGAGATAGAGGAGAAGCCAGGCTGCTGAGCCTGGCTGCCCACAATTCCAAAGCAGTGATCACATCTCTTGTACCTAGTCGTCCCTGACCTCAGCAGCTGTCTCTTCCTGCCGAGATGGTCCCTGCCCAGTAGGACAGTCCATGGCTGCCAATGGACCAGATTGTCTCCCTGCCCAGCTCTCAGGGGTGGGTAGCCACAATAGTGAATCATTTCTAGGGAAAAGAGCTGACATGGATGGAATGTGCCTGGATGTCCAACATTGCCCATCTAAGAAGGTCACAAGGTGACTTTCAATCTGAGATCTGGTTGCTTAGGTGGCAACTGGCAAAGCTAAATAGCCATGTGCTGAGAGAGCATGCCTCAGTTCTATCCAAGAAGATAGGAGGTGGAGCTGAGGACACAGGAAGATCCTGAAGTCCATGACTGTGTAACTCACAGTTGAGCAGATCTTCCACTGAGATGGGAACTACTCCCTTACATGAAGTTGAATACAGGCCCCTGAACTCCCAGTGTACTCTTCTAGCTGTGATTTATACCTGTACTGCTTCCCAGTGCGTGGGCTTCTCTAGTAAGTGTAGTGCATCCTGGGGACTCCTGAGCAGCCATCCCACTGGACTAAATACAATGCTCTTGCAAAAGCCTCCGGTGCCTCCCTGTAGGCTCCACACACTCATGTAATAAACGGGCAGATCTAAGAAAGGCTCCAGGTATGTCCATCCTTTTGAAATTTTGACACAATGTTTTTATCTATCTACAAAATTCATGTGGGAGAATCCCACATTACAATAAAAAATAGCAAGCTTATGTTTTGAGTGTCATGGTTTGAATGTGAAATGTCCCCCATAGACACATGCATTTCAGTGTTTGGTTCCACCTGCTGGGGCTGTTTAGGAAGGTTGTGGAACCTTTAAGAAGTACAGCCTGACTGAAGAAAGTGGGGGTCGGGCCTTGAGATTGTACAGCCCAACCTCACTTCCTATTCACTTCCACTTCCTGTCTGTAGAGGCAATATGGCCAACTAGCTTCCCACTCCTACTGCCTGCATCCCTTCCCCATCATGATGGAATGTGTTTCCTCCGACTGTACGGCAGGGAAAAAAAAATCTTCCTTCCTTCAATTGTTTATTGTCAGGAATTTTGTCACAACAATGAAAAAGGTAATTAATACAGTAAGTTAACGATGTTTGTGGTGGGCTGCATTCATAGCTATCCTTGGCCCAGGGAGCTGGCTATGGGTTGGACATGTCTGTCAGTGGGTCCATCTGTCTAGTGTCCATGGCTAGGGAAATAGAAGAGGACATGCAGGGCTGAATGGGTAACAGGTTTCACCTTTACATGGTAAAACTAGACAAGAGGAGAGAGAGGTCCATCTGGGCTCTTTGGACCAGGACCTATGCATAAGGCCCTGTGGAGCTGCAAGATGTGTGTAGGTGAAGTTATAGGAGCTGTGGAGGATGAGAGATGCAAGGGGCATGGAGACAGGGCAACTGACGAGAGCTTCTGGGCTGGAAACCAAACTTTCCAGAACACCATTGAAGTGCCTGGACCAGAGATTAAATTCTGCTTACTTTCATGGTGGATGCCCGAGACTCTGAGCAAAGATTGGGCCACACTGTAGATCCCACAGAACTTAGGAGGGTCCTATTTGTTATGCATAAAGTTGCTATGGAAACCATCTGGCTGTATTCATCCGGGCCACATGTCTCCAAACTGTGTTTTTATTTAGGTGATCCCTCCCCAGAGGTCATGGGTCAGCAAACATAACCTTCAAGTAAAAGCAGCAGGGAGACAAATAATAAGAAATCAGCAGACTCTGGCTATGTTAGGTACTTGGAAAGGGAGTACTTGGAGGGAGGGCAGGCATTCATTCATAATGAGGAGCACTGCAAGATAGCCAGGCAGGAGGTGAGGCTGGAGCTCAGAGTGCAAGGTGGAAAGCATGAAACCCCATGCTAAGCAGAGAATATCACCCAGAGTGGAAAGCCTTGACCTTCTCCTCCACTCTGCTCTGTAAGGGTCACATCCCACCTAAACATCAGAGCACAGGGTCCAACAGGGGAGGAGAGGTGCACTGTAATATGAGAGTTTTCATGACAATTCTGGAAGCCAGATTCTTCAAGGGTCAAAAGACCCACCCAGGCACATGGGAACCTTAGCTTAGAAAAACCCAACCTTGGTTTAATGCTATGCTGTCATCTTGAGAGACGATGTTGCTGTGCTGAGAATTGATGCTGGAGGTTCGCACATGCTAGGCGAGTGCTCTATCCGTGCTCTATATCCCTAGGCCTCTTCTTGTTTCTCTTTTATTTGGAAACAAGATCTTACTCAGTTATTCCATCTGTCCTTGAACTCAATTTATAACCCAGGCAAGCCTTGAACATATATATGATCCTCCTGCAGCCCCCACACCAGGCCTAGGTGGAAATTCTTAGTAACTTTGCAATAAAGGGATTCATATTCTCATTTTGTACTGAATCTTATCAATGCTCTTCATAAACTGTATTGTTTGACTGATTCTCCTACATATACAGCTCCTTTATTAAATCCAGAGTCTCTTCCTCATAAACAAACGATAAGCCTAAGGATCTATCAGGAATTATTTACTAATCTTGTGTTTGGGGTATTCAGTAGGTACCCAATAATCTCACATTCCTAGAATTTTCAAATGGCTCTGTTTGCTCATTAATTCATTCAACAGACAGTCACAGAAGAGGAAAAAAATATACCCATAAAGTCCTTCCAATTAAAAGGTTACAGCAGGTCCCAGCAATGAACAAGGCTCTCATCAGAGTTGAACTTGGTTTCCAACCTCCAGTCAGACAGGTAAAACCATGACTTCAACGTGACTAAGTTTTAAAAAAGAAAAGCAAGACAGTATTTATGTGAATGTCTCATCCCAGCTCAAACACTAGCTTTAGTTCCCATTATCTGCTCTCACGGGAGCCCCGTTTGAGCTGAAGAATATGAATGCTTGACTGCCTCCTATTTCTCTCTTGACAGGCGTGAGTAACACCGAGGGCACGGCAGCAGGAAAGTCTCCCCATTTCAGTGCCAACTGGATCGTGGGCAGTGCTGACCTGGAGATCATTAACGCCACAACTGGGAAAGAGGAGCTGTGGAGCTCATCCCGGCTCTGCAAGCACGTGTTTTCTGCTCGGTGGGCACGGCTGCATGGTAGGGTAGGTCGCACCGGTCCTTTCTGGGAGAAACTAGCTGTGCCTGGGCTCTGGTTAAAACCCTGAGGAAAGCTCCAGGGAAATGGGACATCATTTGGTCTGCAGTAATTGTGAGAAAGGACATGCAAACTGATCCCCATGGTTACTGCCCTTTCTCCAACTAACTGCCCAGGAATTTCTCCATGCACTTACAGCTTTGCTACCCAAATGTGGTCCTCAGAGCTTGGGGAGTGTGTCTCTGTGAAGTCACGCAACAAAAGAGCTTATTGTTGGACCAGCAAACCCCTATGCCAACTGGTTTACGTAGCATGTCATAAGTAAGGTACATAAAGGGACTAGAGAGAAAACTCCATGGTTAAGTATACTTGCTCCTCTAGTAGAGACCAGGGCTCAGTTCCAAAAATCTCATAGCCACACACAACTGTCTGTAGCTCCAGTTTCAGGGGATCCAGTGCCCTCTTTTGGCTTCTGCAGGCACTGCACACATATGGTACAAGTATATGTACCCAGGCCCACACACATACACATAAAATAAAATAATATAATAAATCTCTTTTTAAAACATTAAAAAGAGAAAAAGATTTTATTCCAAGTTCAGATATAAACAAACTACTCAGAAAGTATATAAGGACTGGCAAGGTGGCTTAGTGGATAAATCACTTGCTACCAAGCTTGAGGACCCAAGTTCAGTCCTCAAGACCTACACGGTAAAAGAAAGAACTAACTTCTGCAATTTGCCTTCTGACCTTCAAGTGCACATTGTGGCATGCGCGCACACACACACACGAGAAGAAGGAAGAAAAGAAGGGAAGGAAGTTAGGTAATTTCCCACTAATTTTCAAAGATGGTCAAAATTAGCATTTTTCTCCAATCCAGAAGGCCACTCATTTCTATTACAGCAATGTTTCAAAATCTGCTTTCCATTAATGAATAGATAATAACTACATTTGGGGAGCTAAAACTGAAATGCAGAGTTTTACGTACTTTGAAAGTATAGCAGACTATAATAAAATACAGATAAAAATAAATTAGTGAAGAAAACGTACTTTGCTCATTTTTTTTTGTATTGGGACATAGTTCAGTCAATGAAATTCTTGCTATGCAAGCACAAAGACTTGAGTTAAAGCCCAGAGACCATGTGAAAACACCCAGCATGGTAGCCTATTAGTCCTAGAACTGGGAAGGCAGAGATATGTGGATTCCTGAAGTTAGCTGTCCAGCCAGTCATCCTAGCCTAATCAGCAAGCTCTAGGCCAGTGGGAGACCCTGTCTTAGAGAAGGGGTGGGGAACAAATTTGGTACCTTCTGAAGAACATTACTTCTGAGGTTGGCCTCTGGTCTCCATATGCACCTGCACACATGTGTGTACCCATATGACATGCACACCAATAATAGAGTTGGATAGTAGAATAGCAGATGTACAAACACTGAAGCATTTTTGCCTACTCAGAGAATGTTAAAAACTATAGTTATCTAAGAGTTTGGCATTCACCTTCTGCCTCTGCCACAAGCATGCAGAAATGGGTATGTGGCACCATATGTTCCAGTTCTGATTAGAACTCTCTGCCTCTCTCATGCCTACTCGGATCCCTTTTCCCACATCTCGCTTCTTCCAAACTGTAAGGTGTGGAGAAGCACAGGCTCTTCTTGTCTTGCTGAACAAATAGGTCCTTTTCTTGTTCACGTGATCATGGTGGCATTGGCCACAGAGTGGACACATTGATCTACAGACCCTCAGGAAGACCCTGCAGTGTTATCTGAAGCTACCCTACCACAGGCCTGCCCTCTGCCTCTCTGCCTCTCTGCCTCTCTGTCCTCCTGGTGGGGGAATGAAGACATGGATGGATAGGTTTTCCCTCCTTACACTATTCCAACTTTTGTCTCCTATGACTCAGAAGCCCGATAACATCCACTTTTACTGCCTTTCTAGTTAACAAGCAACATAACTCAAAGCCCCTCTTCTCTCCTGCTGCCATGGTGCTGTTAGTGCACAAACCTCCCTGGTAATCCTTCTTCAGGAAGAATATAGAAAGCAGTGGTTCTATTATTGGTGCTGTTTTGTTTCTTTCTGGGTTTGCTGAGCTTTTTGGGTTTGGTTTATTTTGAGTTGGTGTCTTCCTATATATCACAGGCTGGCCTTGAACACACAGCAGTCCTCCTGACTCAACCTTGAAAGTGCAGAGCTTACAGGTGTGTATCACCACACTCAGCTAGGAAGCAGTGTTAAATTCTTAATAGGAGGTGAATCATCTGCTATGTTATACATTTTTTTTAGTTGTCTGCACTTCTGATGCAGCAAAGTATCCTTAACAATTGGGTTTTTCACAGAATTTTCCAAAAGAACGCAGATAACCTCTCTTCCAGTTCTTTTTTTTTTAATGTGTATATGTGTGTATGAGTTCATACATACAGGAGGGAGGGGTGTGTGCACATGAGTTTGGAGGCCAAAAGTCTATGTCAAGTGTCTTCCTTGATTGTTTCTCCTTATTTTCTGATACAGGGTCTCTCACTGAACTTGAAACTCACCAAGTGGCTAGACTAGCTAGCCAGCCAGTCTCAGGCAACTGCCTGTCTCCACCTCCCAGTGCTGGATTATAGGTGTGAACCAACACCTGCAGCTTTTTACATGGATTCTAGGAATCTGAACTCAGGTCCTCATGCTTGAGAGCTAGGCATTTTCCCAAATGAGCCATCTCAGGACCCTGCCACTGTACTGTTAAAGCAAAGGAGAAGGAGATGCCAAGGGTTGGAATCAAGCTGGTATTTTGCTTGTGAAACTCATGTTACTGTGAATGGTTGAATTCACTTCCTCCTTCTTTCCACAGCTAAGCACACGGATCCCCGGCCAAGGAGAAACACCGTCCATGTACTGTGAGGCCAAGCTGGGGGCTCACACCTACCAATCTGTTAAACAGCAGCTCTTCAAGGCTTTTCAGAGAGCTGGTCTTGGTACCTGGGTGAGAAAACCACCAGAGCAAGATCAGTTTCTACTAAGTCTCTAAGTCATTAGACTCCTTTGCTATTGGACCAGAGTGGAATGTCTGGAGGGGATGCAGCTGTATGATGGTGTGGTGTATCCATCAGTTTTTGACATTTATTCTCCTTCAGTGTTCAGGAACACACATGTCCATGTTTGGATGGGAGACTAGATTTGAGTTTTGGTCATGCTATTTCCCCCTGGGTTGTTAGTTACAAGAACTCTGTCCACATAGATAGAGGTAGAACCACTATTGCATCAGCCCATCCCTTACTGGGTGTCAAAAGGAAATAATCTGTTTGGGCAAGAGGAGCTTAGAGGCAATATTGAAATGTGGTACTTGAGTGTAGTCTCATGCATCATCCTCTGTGCTTCCTTCCCTTCCATGGGCCTCTCTCATAGCGTGATTGAGTGTCACCAGCACAAGTTTATATGACTTCAAGATAAGTCACAGGTGAAAAGAAAAGCTATGGGCTCCCAACTCAAAGAACCCAACAGGAATGCTATATTGTCTTCATTATTCATTCAGGCCTTTCCACTTTCTATCAAAAAGGACTTGAGATGGACACTGTTAAAGAGCAACTAAAGTAAATAAAACCATGTTTATAACAGGAAGGGTTAGACACATAAGACACAAAAGAGTCATGATCTGTGATGCAAGAAAACTGCTTTTAAACTGCCCAATGGTAGAATGTTTCAAACAAGCTAGGCCGATTGACTTGATCACAACCTTTTCATTGCTTTTCATAGATAATGGCAGTCATGGAAGAGAGAACTGCAGAATGCTTAACTACTACCCAATAATAGCAGATAAAGTAATGAAACTGACTCTTAGATCAAATTCTGAATTTTAAATGAATTTTTATTATAAAGAAAGCATACACATAAAACATTCAACAAAATCTTTAGGTTTGAGGAGCTACTCGATCTCTATCATTTTTAGGTTCCTTAATCATCATCTTGCATGAATAAAATAATAATAATTATAACAGTAATAATGATGACTTACCATAGCTGCCAAATTTAAAGAAACAGAGTTATACCATGTATAGAATGGGTATCAAAGTTCGTGGCTACACATAAATCTTTTTACTATTTAGCCTATATCATGATCCCTAAAAGGAGAAGACCCAGGCAAAGAGAGGCATGTCACTAACATATTTTTAGTCAACCCATGTTCCTTTAATTAATTTTTTCCACTTGGAACTCATTTCAACATTCATCAAGCTATTTAACATGTGCATAATCTTTTTGTTTGTTTGTTTAAACAAATCCATCTGATGGGCTGTAGAGATGGCTCAGCAGTTAAGAGCACTTGGTGCTCCTAGAGAGGACTCTGGTTCATTTCCCAGCACCCACTGGCAGCTTACAACCATCCATAACTCCAGTTCCAGTGGTTACAATACCCTCTTCTGGCCTCTGAGGGCTCCATGCACCCATGCAGTACACTTATATACATGTGGGCAAACTATCATACACATAAAATAAAATAAATAATCCTTTTTAATTCCATCTGAAATACATTATTGGTTTTTTGTTTAGTTTTTAAAAGTATAGGAGGAGCCACTTATAGAATATGGGATTCCTGGTTAGAATTCCAGCTTATCAATCCTCAATAAAAATTCAACCATTACATCATGATGTATATATTCTAACATATATTGCAGACATCACAAGAATGAGGTAAAAACATGAAATATATTGAACTGCAGTTATCTGATGCAATAAAAAGAAGAGTGGAGACATTAAGTCCTTGGATTTAATATGGGACCACATTTATCACTAAAGTCCTTTGAGGAAAGAATGTGAGCACCATTGTAAAAACATTTTCAAGATAAACTTTCAAAGACATGCAAGTATTTTTGCAAATAAATGGTTAATATTAATCTTTCATAAATCCTGAGGAAAATGGAATCTTCATTCAGTGTAAAGGCTACGATCAAAGAGCCAGCTTGTAGTAATCTCTGATAACTTGACGTATAACTAGGAGGAAGCTTAGAGACCCAAGAAACCTTGAGAGCTGAGTTGTGGCTTCTATGTTGTCTTTCCACTGTTAGGTACAGTTACTTCCTGGCTGAAATCTAAGACCTCCTCAAACCATTTGTATTTTGAGGGTGGAATGGAGAATGCACAGCACTTCACATCAGTGTGATCCAAACAGTGTTATAAAAACACTGGCATTAACTTCAGGGTCTTAAATGTTTCCATCATGTGATACCTTTCAAGTATTCTCAATAAATACCGCCACATTGGCCTATGCAAAAGACACAAAAAGCAGTTGCTTACCCAACAGTGAACACCATCATGTGCATAAATTGCAGGTCTAGGGATTCATGGTGTGTAAGGTACTGTTTTTCCAGAAACAACCATACTTTCCTAAAGATGACTATGTCTTGAAAAAAAAGCCACCATTGAATTCATTCTTCCTGTTAGCACTAACATAGAGATTCTCTTATTTACTTTAATTGTGTATGCATGGAGGGTATGTGCATATGTACATATGTGTGCAGGTGCCTGTGGGAGGCTGAGGAGGGTGTCAGAGCTGCTGCAGCTAGAAGTTTCTATAAGAATGAAACACAAATAGGTCATATTTATCTTTTAGTCACCCTGAAAACAAATACAATCAAACAAATCAAAAAGAATATGGGTAGACTATAAAGAGGACAGGCAGGTATCTCAGCCACCTTGGTTGTTCCTTATCCACCTGATTTATCTCAAAACTACCCTGTATCTCTTTGATCTTTACACCCTTTGTTTTCAAATCTTCTGTCTTCTGTATTCACACCATTGAGTCTCACTTCTAAAGCCCAAATAGAAGGAAGTCGGCATCATCTTTATCTGCCTCCAAAACACATTGCTTTCCTATTGGGGAGATAAGCAACTTAAGGTTCCCTGCCTGGTTCTCAGTCAAAAAGCCAGTGTCTGTTCATTTGTGAACCTTTCCACAGGACTGAGCCCCATGGTAAAGTCCACGAGGGCACAGAAGCACTGCTCATCCACCTCCAGCAAAAAGATTTCACAACAATGTATAATATCAAGTTATTGAATTTAGGATTTCTTTGGATTTTGTTTTTTTGCCAAGTAAAAGATTTGCAAGTCCCTGACAATTGCTTCCTTTTGATTTCTGTGATCCTCTTTGAACCTGTATATATCACTATTAATTTTGTGATGTCTAGTTGTCTCTCACAAATGTCAGGCTAAGTTACTTTTCCAAAAGATGCATAGCTCATGTTTTTTCCATATAGTTTCCTTTTCATAGGACGGTTCTTACCAATAAATTTTGCTTTTTGTATAGTGTTTACCATATTCGATGAGCCATAAATAGTAAATACATAGTATATCAATGCCCAGAATAGAATAGTGGCAGTATTTTAATGAAATCCTATTTTAGATTATAAATTTCAAGATGAGTCTATAGTATCTTGTTTAAAAAATTTAAAAAGACAATTGAAATTTAAATATAGTAGACATTTTTTTATTTAGGGAAACTTCTATGATAATTTTTAAGAAGCCATTCTAATAAAATGACCTAATTGGCCCAAAAGATAATAAATATCACTTTCTAGTAGCAACCAAAGGAAGTTTAGAAAATTTCTTTCTTTTTATGTACTACCAGTTGACTGCTGTGACCACCTTTTCTGGCCAAAGTCTCAGCATTCATCAAAACCTGTTTCTCCATCACTCTTATCTAGGACAGTTTTCAGAATCAACAGTCTTGTGTAGGACTAAGAGATCAACTATACTGAACATTTTGAAGAACTACCCCAGCTTTGGATGGTTGCAGTTCATGAAGGAGTAGAGAATTCAAAGTGCTGCCTCAGGAAAGGATATAACACCAAGAGTCAACTCTTACTTGGGCGAGGGGTGGGGGGAGGGGCAGTGATGCAATGTTAGGGATGACAGGGAGGTTTCAGTGGGGACTGGGGTACTTCTATGGAGGGCTTGGAAAGGGTTGGGCCCTGGGCGCTGTCCATGGTTCTGACTCGTAGTTAAACATGGAAACACAACTATTTCTGGGAACACTAGGGTATCAGTAGCTCTTCTCAAACTTCTTTCACTAAGTTTGAATCAGATAAGTGATGATGGAGAAATAAGGAAATAGAAACAAAATGACATAGATGGAGGCCACCAGAGAGATGTCATGGAGAGCAGAGCATTATCCCACATAGTTTCTTCAATCCCAAATCTAGGGAACCAGAATATAGAGTTGTTCATTTTCCCAGCAATTCTACTTCTTTAGATTCTTTTCTCATCCCCCCTCACCACATTCCTGCAGTCTGTGCTTCCCTCCTACTAACCTTCTGCTCTTTGTTCTGGTCCCCTGGTGTACCTTAGAGGAGTGAAGTAGCGGGCAGATTGGTGTTCACAGTCAGGAAGCTCCCTATGTCTTCATGTGATAGCGTGACTACAGGGATTTACAACAACCATTCTGGACTCCCAGAGCATGTCCATTTCAGCTGACCTCCACCCAAAAGAATCACAGATAACCACATCTCAAGAAATTTAAACCAAATGATAGCACCCCTGCAGGGAAATGTATAGTATCAAAACCTGGAGAAAATACCACCTTATTTCCCAACTCATCCTTTTTTAAAAGGTTTGGAGAGACGATGCACCCTTTTAAAAATAAATACAAAATTATCTGAATTCTAGTGCCTCTTTCACATGGGCACCTGATTTCTATCACCTGGAAGTCTGTGAAATCAATTTAATTAAATTTTCCCAGCGGTGCCCAGCTAATTTTCAGCACTTTTTAAGTAAAATGGACTTAAAAAATAGTCATTCTTAGTTGAAGGTATGTACATAAAAAAAGCATGATCGAATGGCAATATTGTATCAATGAATGTATATTTGTAATATTTGTAAAATAAAAATCCAAAACCTTACAATATGAATTTACATATGTTAATTTGCCTCTTCTGAGTTCTGTAAATTGCACTTTGGTGATACCTGATAAGTGAATGTTTCTCTTAAGTGAATAAAAATATCAAGTAAAGTTGTTCTTCCCTGGGTTGTCTGGCCTTTTTCATCAAGCTGTGTGTTAGGGAGCCTCTCAAACATTGTAATGTACAGGGCTTAAGTAAAGCCTGAGGAGAATCCACCTTCTTCAAAGAAATAGAATATTTGCTCTAAAAACTTTTTTCTAATAATACTCATGTCAATTATCAGAATATGCCAGAGTAACAATTACTAGCCCAGATGTTGCCCTTTTAGAGCTGATGTAATCAAACTAGTTAAATTATCATGGAACTAGGAATGAAAACACTTGTCATCAAGCCTTGAGTCAGTGACTCATTCTACCTATGTGAAATGGAATGAGTGACTTCACGCATGACTTTGAACCTCAGTTTTCTCACAGTCGAGTGCTGGAAACAA
>NW_023505628.1:0-13844 GCF_004664715.2 Peromyscus leucopus | reverse complement strand
ATGTAATGTTAGCACACATCCTAAATCCATCTGGAACTCTGTGTGTTCAAGGCCATACTAGGGAACAGAGACAAGCGTGGTGACACATACCTTTAATCCCAGTACCAACCATAGAGAGCTGGAGGTCTATACAGACAGTGGAAAGAAAGTGAGGTAGCTGGGTTAAGATCACCAATGAGAGGGCAGAATAGCAAGGCGATAAAGGCACAGGTCATACAGGAAGTAGCTTCCACTTTGGAAGCTGCAGGGTGGTAAGGTAAGGTTAGCTGGTGGTTGTTCCAATTCCTTTTATCTCTGTCAGATTTTCTCCCCTTTTTATGCCTACATTTTTTTTTATTTAATAAGACCACTTAGAAATCTATCTACATCTCTCCTATAACCTGTGATATTTTTCTATGTCTTTAAACTTTCCTAGACATAGAAAAATATCACAGGTTATAGGAGAGATGTAGATAGATTTCTAAGTGGTCTTATTAAATGTCTGTAACTCTAATTCACAAGGATCTAATGCCCTCTCTGGCCTCTGAGGGCATTGTACACACATGATGCACAGACATACATGCAGGCAAAACACTTAAACATATAAAGTAAAATTAAATCTTTAAAAAATTAAAATTAGAAGTGTTAGACTCACTTTATTAACATCAAAGATTGGAACAAAGCACTAAAATGTTTCAGGGAGCTCTCCAGAGAAGATCCATAATAGAGAGTGTCCGGGCATTTGAAGGTCATTGTTCCAGCTGCTGGGACAACACTCGAGTGTTCAGGGACCTGGGTATAGCCCCAGAATATGGAGTCTTTAAAGGCAGAGACCTTGTCCAGACATTTGCTTGGCAGCTACGGGGAGGACTTTGCAGAGTAGGCATTTTAAAGCAAGCAGTTTTAGAGGAAATTAAGACAAGAGGTTAGCTGGAAAGATAAGATAAGTTAACTAGGACATCTTAATTTTGGTTCCTAGAATAGAGTTGTGTAATTTTTCATGATATTCTCTATCAAGTAAACCTGATTCTAATTAAACCTGGAATGGCCTCAGCAAGAATACAAGATGGAGGAACCTCTATACTGTCTTGTCCCATCACAATAAAAAGCTGTGATAATGAAACATTCATTGTAACAAGTATGTGGAGTCCTGCGCCAAGGCTACAGACAGGGTTCATAGAATAAACCACAGTATAGTGAAACCTAATTTAGGATTTTTTTAAAGCAGAGGAGTATTTCTAGAGTATCAAACATATTTATCTGGGGGTTTTTATGAATAAGTTTCTATCTGAGGGGGAAAGACTCATGTACATTCTGAGGGTCAATTTCTTTTACTCTAATTCTAATTCTCTAGAATTTCACCTCTAATTCCCTAGCTCTTCTCTCTACATAGCTATATACATACATCTTAACAGGAGACTCTTGCAATAATAAGAATAGTTATAAAGCCCTCTGAAGGTCATAGTACATCCTTGAATAGATGATAAGGAGCAAAGCCATTTACCATGGCAATGCATACTTTGGGGCAGGGTACTTGGATTCTTTTCTTTTCTTAAAGAAGGAAATGCCTATGAAGATACAAGAAGCCTATAGAACACCAAACAGACTAGACCCCCAAAAAAAGTCCCCTCGACGCATAATAATTAAACAACTAAATGTACAGAATAAAGAAAGAATATTAAGAGCAGCCAAGGAAAAAGGCCAAGTGACCTACAAAGGTAAACCCATCAGAATAACACCTGATTTCTCAATGGAGACTTTGAAAGCCAGAAGGACCTGGACAGATGTAATGCAGACACTAAGAGACCATGGATGTCAGCCCAGACTAATATACCCAGCAAAACTTTCAATCATCATAGACGGAAGGAACAAGACATTCGAAGACAAAGCCAGATTTAAACAATACCTATCCACAAACCCAGCCCTACAGAAATCACTAGAAGGAAAATACCAACCGAAGGAAGTCAGATACACACTCAAAAACACAGGCAATATATAAAGCCACAACAGTAAACCCCAAAGAAGGGAAGTACACACACACTACCACCAAAAATAACAGGGATGAAGAATCACTGGTCATTAATATCCCTTAATATCAACGGACTTAATTCACCTATAAAAAGACATAGATTTACAGAATGGATACGAAAGCAGGACCCATCTTTCTGCTTCATACAAGAAACAAATCTCAAATTCAAAGACAGACACTACCTAAGAATAAAAAGCTGGGAAAAGACTTTCCAATCAAATGGTCTTAAGAAACAAGCAGGGGTAGCCATCCTGATATCCAACAAAATAGACTTCAAACTAAAATCAATCAAAAGAGATCAAGAAGGTCATTACATACTCATCACAGGAAAGATCCACCAAGATCAAGTTTCAATTCTGAACATTTATGCCCCAAACACAAGGGCACCCACATATGTAAAAGAAACATTATTAAAGCTTAAACCACATATAAAACCCCACACATTAATAGTGGGAGATCTCAAAACCCCACTTTCACCACTGGACAGATCTCCCAAATCAAAACTTAACAGAGAAATAAAGGACTTAACTGATGTCATGACCCAATTGGACCTAATAGATATCTACAGAACATTCCATCCTAACAAGAAAGAATATACCTTCTTCTCAGCACCCCATAGAACTTTCTCTAAAATCGACCACATACTTGGCCACAAAGCAAATCTCAACAGATACAAAACAATTAGAATATCCTCCTGTGTTCTATCAGACCACCATGGTTTAAAGTTAGATTTCAACAACAAAAACTACAGAAAACCTACAATCTCATGGAAATTGAAAATGCTCAACTGAATCACCAATGGGTTAAGGAAGAAATAAAGAAAGAAATTAAAGACTTCCTAGAGATCAATGAAAATGAAGACACCACATACCCAAACTTATGGGACACTATGAAAGCAGTGCTAAGAGGGAAATTCATAGCACTAAATGCCCACATAAAGAAGTTGGAGAAATCCCACACTAGTGACTTAACAGCACACCTGAAAGCTCTAGAACAAGAAGAAGCAAAGTCTCGCAGGAAGAATAGACACCAGGAAATTATCAAAGTGAGAGGTGAAATTAATAAATTAGAAACTAAGAGAATAATACAAAAAATTAATGAAGCAAAGAGTTGGTTCTTTGAGAAAATCAACAAGATAGACAAGCCCTTATCCAAACTAACCAAAAGACAGAGAGAGAGAATCCAAATCAACAAAATCAGAAATGAAAAGGGGGACATAACAACAGACATTGAGGAAATCCAGAGAATTATCAGGTCATATTTCAAAAACCTCTACTCCACAAAACTGGAAAACCTAAAAGAAATGGACATTTTTCTGGATAGGTACCACATACCTAAGTTAAATCAAGACCAGATAAACTATTTAAACAGTCCAATAACCCCTAAGGAAATAGAAACAGTCATTAAAAGTCTCCCAACCAAAAAAAGCCCAGGACCAGATGGTTTCAGCGCAGAATTCTACCAGATCTTCAAAGAAGAGTTAATACCAATACTCTCTAAATTGTTCCACATAATAGAAACAGAAGGAACATTACCAAACTCCTTCTATGAGGCTACAATTACCCTGATTCCTAAACCAAACAAGGATGCAACAAAGAAAGAGAACTACAGACCGATGTCCCTCATGAACATTGATGCAAAAATACTCAATAAAATACTGGCAAACAGACTCCAAGAACACATCAGAACAATTATCCACCATGATCAAATAAGCTTCATCCCAGGGATGCAAGGGTGGTTCAACATACGAAAGTCCATCAATGTAATACACCATATAAACAAACTCAAAGGAAAAAAACCACATGATCATCTCACTAGATGCAGAAAAGGCATTTGACAAAATCCAACACCCCTTCATGATAAAAGTCTTGGAGCGATCAGGAATACAGGGAACATACCTAAACATAATAAAGGCAATATATAGCAAACCAACAGCCAACATCAAATTAAATGGAGAGAAACTCAAAGCAATTCCACTAAGATCAGGAACAAGGCAAGGCTGTCCACTCTCCCCATACTTATTCAATATAGTACTTGTAGTTCTAGCCAGAGCAATAAGACAACATAAGGAGATTAAGGGGATACAAATTGGAAAGGAAGAAGTCAAGCTTTCCCTATTTGCAGATGACATGATAGTATACTTGAGTGACCCCAAAGATTCCACCCAGGAATTGATAAAGCTTATAAACACCTTCAGCAACATAGCAGGATACAAGATCAACTCAAAAAAATCAGTAGCCCTCCTATATACAATGGACAAAGAAGCTGAGAAGGCAATTAGAGATACATCACCCTTTACAATAGCCACAAATGACATAAAATACCTTGGGGTAACACTAACCAAGCAAGTGAAGGACCTATATGACAAGAACTTTAAGTCCCTGAAAAAAGAAATTGAAGAAGATCTCAGAAAATGGAAAGATCTCCCATGCTCATGGATAGGCAGGGTTAACATAGTAAAAATGGCAATCTTACCAAAAGCAATTTACAGATTCAATGCAATCCCCATCAAAATACCAACACAATTCTTCACAGACCTGGAAAGAATAATACTCAACTTCATATGGAAAAACAAAAAACCCAGGATAGCTAAAAGAAACCTGTACAATAAAACAACTTCTGGAGGCATCACAATCCCTGACTTCAAGCTCTACTATAGAGCTACAGTAATAAAAACAGCCTGGTATTGGCATAAAAACCGACATGTGGACCAATGGAATCGAATTGAAGACCCTGACATTAACCCACACACCTATGGACATATAATTTTTGACAAAGAAGCCAAAAGTGTACAATGGAAAAAAGAAAGCATCTTCAACAAATGGTGCTGGCATAACTGGATATCAATGTGTAGAAGGCTGCAAATAGATCCCTATCTGTCACCGTGCACAAAACTTAAGTCCAAGTGGATCAAAGACCTCAACATAAATCCAGCTACTCTGAACCTGCTAGAAGAGAAAGTAGGAAGTAGTCTTGAACACATTGGCATAGGAGATCACTTCCTAAATATAACACCAGTAGTGCAGACACTGAGACAAACAATCAATCAATGGGACCTCTTGAAACTGAGAAGCTTTTGTAGAGCAAAGGATACGGTCAACAAGGCAAAGCGACACCCTACAGAATGGGAAAAGATCTTCACCAACCCCACATGTGACAGAGGACTGATATCCAGAATATATAAGGAACTCAAGAAATTAGACATCAAAACAACCAAAAGTCCAATTGAGAAATGGGCTTTAGAACTAAACAGAGAATTCTCAACAGAGGAAACCCAAATGGCTGAAAGACACTTAAGGAATTGCTCAACATCCCTAATCATCAGGGAAATGCAAATCAAAACAACTCTGAGATACCACCTTATGCCTGTCAGAGTTGCTAAGATCAAAAACACTGAAGACACTTTATGCTGGAGAGGATGTGGAACTAGGGGAACTCTCCTCCACTGCTGGTGGGAATGCAAGCTTGTACAACCACTTTGGAAATCAATATGGTGCTTTCTTAGAAAATTGGGAATCAATCTCCCCCAAGATCCAGCTATACCACTCCTGGGCATATACCCAAGAAATGCTCAATCACACCACAAGAGCACTTGCTCAGCTATGTTCATATCAGCATTGTTTGTAATAGCCAAAACCTGGAAACAACCTACATGCCCTTCAACTGAAGAATGGATAAATAAATTGTGGCACATATACACAATGGAATACTACTCAGCAGAGAAAAACAATGACATCATACGGTTTGCAGGCAAATGGATGGATCTAGAAAAAATCATCCTGAGTGAGGTAACCCAGACTCAGAAAGACAAATATGGTATGTACTCACTCATAGGAAGATGCTAGATGTGGAACAAGGATGACTGGACTGCTACTCACATCACCAGTGAGGCTACCTGGAAAACGGGACCCCAAAAAAGACACGGAGAAATGGATGAGATCTACATGAACAGCCTGGTCATGAGTGGGAACAATGAAGAGCGATGGTCGAGGGAAAGAGAGTGGGAGATCCTAGCTGGATCAAGAAAAGAGAGGGAGAACAAGGAATAGGAAACCATGGTAAATGAAGACCACATGAGAAGGGGAGGAAGCAGAGAGCTAGGGAGGCCCACGGAGATCCACAAAGATACCCCCGCAAAAGACTGCTGGCAACGGTCGAGAGACGGCAGGAACTGACCTACTCTGGTGATGGGATGGCCAGACACCCTGATAGTTGTGCCATAAACCCCATCCAAGGACTGAGGAATCTGGATGCAGACATCCACGGCTGGGCCCCTGGTGGAGCACTGGGAGTCTAATTAGTGAGAAAGAAGAGGGTTTATATGAGCGAGAATTGTTGAAGCCAAGGTTGGATAAAGCACAGGGACAAATAACCAAATGAATGGAAGCACAGGATCTATGAACCAAAGGCTGAGGGGCCCCCAACTGGATCAGGCCCCCTGAATGCGTGAGACAGTCATTTGGCTTGATCTGTTTGGGAGGCAGCTGTGCGTTGGTGCCGGGTCCTGGGCTCGTTGCATGAGTTGTCTGTTTGAATCCTGGGACTTGGGCAGGGACGCTTGGCTCGGTCTGGGAGTGGGGGACTGGACCTGCCTGGACTGAGTCTACCAGGTCGACCCCGGTCCTCGGGGGAGACCTTGATCTGGAGGAGGTGGGAATGGGGGTGGGCTGGGGGGAGGGGGAGGGGGGCGAGAGGGGGAGAACAGGGGAATCTGTGGCTATTATGTTGAACTGAATGGTGTTGTAAAATAAATTAAAAAAAAAATTTCTTGTTTCCCTTAAGGGCTGGTGGAGGTGGGAAAGATAAGGCTCTACTTGATGCCTTTCCCACATGAGTTTGGGAGCTTTTCACCATATAGAATCATGTTTCTGCCAAAAGAAAGTGAAACAAGTCACTGTATAGAGCAGAATTTCCCAACCTGGGCGTGTTGAATGACCCTTTCACAGGGGTCATCTAAGACCATTGGCAAGCACAGATATTTATATTACTATTCATAATAGTAGAAAAATTATAGTTATGAAGTAGCAATGAAAATAATTTAATGGTTAGGGGTCTCCACAACACGAGGAACTGTATTAAAGGGTCACAGCAATAGGAAAGTTGAAAACCACTGTCTTAAAGGCTCTTTCTTGCCAGGCAGTGGTGGCACACACCTTTAATCCCAGCACTCGGGAGGCAGAGCCAGGTGGATCTCTGTGAGTTTGAGGCCAGTCTGATCTACAGAGCAAGATCTAGGTCAGGCACCAAAAAACTACACAGAGAAACATTTTCTTGAAAAAACTAAAAAAAAAGAAAAGAAAAAGAAAAAGAAAAAGAAAAAGACTCTCTCTTACAAATGATCTGCTTACCTGGAATCATGTGGTGATGATGAATGAGATGCTAAGGGGAATGAGAAATGCTATTCTATCATGTACCCAAAAAAGGAACTGGAAAATTTGTAATACACATACACACAAATAAATAAATAATAAATAAATAAAAAGAAAGTAACCCCCCAAACAAACAAACAAAAAATTCTACCATTAACTTAACTACCACTAATCTATATAAAATCAATTGATTGTGGTTGCCAAAGGCCTCCAGCTTTGTATTCGAGTTTTCTCACTATTGTGTGACCTGGAAGAACTGATTTCACTATAATTGTACCAGCTAGGCTCTCACCAAAGGAAGTGAATGCTATGCCTTTTCATTCTTACAATGATTGTCCCACGTTCAATGACCTGAAGCAATCTAGCATAGGAGTTCATTTCCTGATATTTCAGTATTTTCTGTAAACCCTCAAATAGAAACTCCAATTCCGAGAAGAAAATAGATGCAATACTGACTTTTTGAACTACTCAGAACATGGGCCCACCCAGGCTCCACTTCTCTTTTTCAGCTCGTGGCTCCTGCTCTCTGAGGTTGGCATCTAATACCACATGACTCAAATCAGTTTCCTCATATCTTTACTTCCTTTGCTTCTAAATCAAAACATTTCCCCGGTTACATGGGATTTTGTGTAACTTACCCATCAGTAATTTCATTTCTCAAATCAGTTCTCTGGGGGAAAGATTATTCATTTGTATCTTACAGATAAAAAAAAAAAAAGTGAGGTTCAGAGTTAAGGTCAAGCCTTGCCAAAATTCCCAACAGTCATTCTTGACTATTCTACTTTGTCGTATCCTCCACTTAGTGGCTCAGAATATGAATCCATTCATCCACTCTTTCAATCAGGTAGCAAAGGGGGCACTAAAACCAACTTGAAAAGGACTCTACATGGTGATTCTCTCCACTCCTATGGCCGTAAGTTTGTCCTTTAGGACCAACAACATCTCTTTAACACAGGGTGAGTATATGATTAGACTCATTCACTAAGACCAGTGGGGACTGTAACAGGGATCCAGACTTTAGCAGGCCCTGAGACTTTAGCACAACTGACGCCATGATGGAAATGCCATTCAGACTGTAAAACTCAGCATATAGACAACAGCACCTGCCAAAACTAAAACAAAGGCCTAATCCATCAAAGTCCATACAGTTCTGGGAAAGTCTCAAACTGTACTAACCTTGCTTTTTAGGTCTGTAGTTCTACTTCTGGCTAACTGTTCTTGTTAACGGAAGCATGTAAACCCAGAGTGTGGGAGCCCATAAAGTGACTCTGTTTCCATCTGTAGTCCATTCTGACTTATAAGTCATTAGAGTTCAAGCTTGCTTGCTCCAGTCTCCCTGAGAAGCTGTGAGAGTACTCTGAATAAGCCCATGGGAAAGAACATATTATCTACTAATGCATAAATCTAGGTAGGCTGGTGCAGCTGCTAGCCAGAGGCACATGATGAGATAACAAGACTGCCTGCTCTGAGACTCAAGGACTGGCCAGTAATGTGGTTAAGATAGAGTCTAATTATCTGTACTGTGCTTTGCTGTGTTTCTGCCTTTCAAATTGTGTATAAGCTGGCTGTGAAATAAAGTCGAGGCTGCTTGATATTGACTGAGAGCAATCCCCTCTGATTTTCTTTCTCCATCTATTCTGTCCTTGTAATTTTCTCAGCCTCAGGCCCTACTCAGCTACCCTACTTGACTCTTTGGCTGGCTCCGACACCAGTGCATTGTTTTTGTACTTAAAAACTCATCCTGAAAAAGGCTCTGTTTTACTCTGGGATCCCAAGTACTAAGCATAGTCACAGACCAGCTAATAAAGACTTTCTATTGGCTTAAGCCTATGTCTTAGCAGTGTTGTCTGGTGAATACCCACAACACTGTCTTTCACAACTACCCAACTCTGGAGGCCTGCATAGGCCAGTTAGTACACTGGAAAGGGGCATAGGGCATATAGAAGCTCAGCTTTGGAAGCTGGCAGCCTCTCCTCTTACACTTCTGCAAGCAGAGACTCTAGCTTCATTTGCTTAGACTATTCCACTATTACCATGGGCTGCAAATAAACGTTTATCAGGATAGTGTGAGATGAATGGCAGACCAGTGGGTATAATTAGTCAGCTTTCACTTCTGCCTCTGCACCAGGACATGGGCTCTATCTATACTCTATTCTTCTTTCTGTCTTTCTGTGTCCTTCATCTGCAGATTTTGTCCGGGTATTTAAAATCCCTTTATGGAGGAACCATCTCAAAATCAGCATGCTCTCTAGCCTGGAATCTGAACTCCAGTGAAGGCCTTTGCTGAAGCTGTAGAGATGGTCTAGCAGAAATTTCATTCTTGCTCTTTGTGCTTGTTTGTTTTTGGAATCAGGGTCTCCTAATAAAGACCAGGCTGGCTTGAAACTGACAAGATTAACCTGCTGCTGCTTCCTGGGTGCTATTTTAAATATTTTCTTAAGTCTCTTTTAAGTCAGTGAATAGATACTATCTGGCAGAAGATTGTAGAACCAAGGAGACTCAGTTTTCAAACAAAATACTTGAAGGTTTAACCAAGAGATAAGGATGGAATTCCAGGAGAGACCCATATTTATACATGGGCAGCTCTGGAAGCCCATCAGCAGCACAAAATTTGAAGAACAGACTGTAATTGTGGGGGCGAGGGAGGTTGCAAAACAGCTTGACCACACAGCTCCCATGACGGGCTTAGAGACCCAGACACAGCTTCTGTGACAGGCTTACCAGCAGGCAACACCCACATCCAGGAAAAGTCATAAGCTAGCAGGGATGGGCCAGCATCTAGGGGGAAGTATCAGACATCCTAATATGTACCAACCCTTAGATAAGATTAAGTAAGAACTCCAGATGTCCCTGAGCCTAGAACACACCCAGTTCCCTTTAACAGATACCCCTAGCCAAGCACGTTAGCCAATCAGGGTCCTGAACCCTAGAAATCCCCTCACCCCAACCTCTGCTATGATAAAAACCTTACCCCCGCCTGGGGTTGGGGCTCTCTGCTCTCACCACTTTTTTGGACAGAGAGTCCATGCTCTCAGCTTTGAAATAAAAGCTCTTGGCTTTTATATGGAATTCAGTCTCCGTGGTGGTCTATTGGGGGTCCCCACCATCTAGGCATAACAGTAACAGGAAGCTGGGGCTCTCCTACCTAACTGGTAAGTACAGTCTTCTGCAGATTCATGCCACAGAGAAGCAATCAGGACAGTGCTCCTTGGAGTTTCTGGACCATATGGAATTACATATAGGATGATGTGGCATTGTACTTGGGACATTAGGACAATAGGGGGGGCAAGTCTCTAGACGTTAGGGAAACTTAGCATCCAAGAGAGTTCTTCAGATTAGTAGAAGGTAAAGCATCATTTAAACGGAATAATGGACTTTCATAGATGAGCTATTACAGCCTTCTATTTTAAAAACATAATTTATTTTCATTTCATGTGCATTGGTGTTTGCCTACATGAATGAGGGTGCCATATCCCATGCAACTGGAGCTGTAGGCAGTTGTGAGCTGCTGTGTGGGTGCTGGAAATTGAACCCAGTGCTCTTAACTTCTGAGCTATCTCTCCAGCCCCTATTAAAACCCTTATTAAGCAAAGCGAATATGAGAAATAAGAAGAAACCTGTAGAAAACAATCTGGTGTTCTTGGTGTCTGTAGGTGATGTGTAATATTATATATAACATGGGAATGGGACAGGGGAAGTTAGGGCATGGATATATTTGCAAACTTGTTCCTTGACTTTTGTGGTTTACAAAGTAAAAATATTTGTAAGAAATAATTTGTTTGGTGGAAAAGGAGAGGCTCATAAGAGCTGCTGGAAGTTGAGGTTCTGTGTTAGGTTTGAGAGCTTGGCCTGGCCCAAAGTAGAAAAGTTTTGCTTTAGTTGGAGAGGGAAAGGAGATGGCCACTGTGGATTGTTGGGCAGTTTTAGAGTTTGGTGTTTGGCCGTCTTTTGTTTTTTTGGTTTTTTTTTTTCTTTTTAAAATTTTAATGATTTATTTATTTTTATTTTAATGTGCATTGGTATTTTGTCTGCATGTTATATCTGTGTGAGAATGTCAAGTCTCCTGGAACTGGAGTTATACACAGTTGTGAGCTGCCATGTGAGTGCTGGGAATTGAACCCAAGACCTCTGGAAGAGCTGCCAGTGTTCTTAACCACCGAGCCTTCTCTTTGGCTCCTGGATTTAATCTTTCAATGACTGGGAGTCACTGAGTTCTGTAAATGTTGAGGGAGATATTTAGAGAAAAGTTTGAGGAGATTTTAAAAATGTCTTTATTGATGTTGAAAACTGGTGCATTCCTTCCCCAGAATGCAGCCTCTTGTGTTTGGAGAACTCCATCCTCTCAGGCTGTCTGGCTGTCTGACCTGGTATTTCCCCTCACTTCCCAGATAGTGTGGAGTAGTTGTGGAGCAGGCTGGCCTGGAACTTATAGAGATGTGCCTGACTCTGTCTCCTAAGTGCTGGGATTAAAGGAGTGGGCCACCACCACCTGAGGAGATAGGGCCTTCTGTAATCCAGGCTTTCTTCAGAACTGAAACATTGCTGAGGAAGATCATGAACTTCCGATCTTCCCTCTCCCAGCTGCTATGATTACTGACCAGTTCATCTGATGAGGAAGATCAAACTAGGGCTTCCTGCTCCCTAGACAAGCTGTCTATCAGCTGGACTATTCCCTCAACTTCTAAACTGTTCATTCTATCATTAAAAAAAACCCAACCAACCAAACAAACAAAAACCCTAATCCCAGCATGTTGGCAAATCCCAGCCCCTGGGAGACAGAGGGAGGAGGAGGGGATCAAAATCAACGGTGCTTCAGTGTGAACTGGAGGCCAGTGTGGGCTACTGGAGAGTTTGTACAAAAATCACAAAACTCACCAGACGGTGGTGGTGCACACCTTTAATTCCAGCACTCTGGAGGCAGAGGCAGGCAGATCTCTGTGAGTTCCAGGCCAGCCTGGTCTACAGAGCAAGTTCCAGGATAGCTAAGATACTTGAGATAAGCCTTATCTGTGACAAACTTCAAGGCACCTGTTTTCTTTATTAGTTTAGCATCCAGGAGATGCTAATAGATTGTTACATTAAAGTCTGGGGGGGGTTGGTTGTTTTGTTTTTGTTTTGTTTTGCTTTGCTTTGCTTTGCTTTTTTTTGTTTTGTTTTGTTTTGTTTTCAGAATCCAGACCCTTTTGAGTTCGTGTGAATACCTCTGGACTGTCACTGTTTCTTAATGCCTGGGTATATTTGATAGTCCTTGGCCTCCGGTTCTATGGTGGTCCTGTAACAATTACCTGAGTAGTTAATTAGAAGGTTGAATATGTTATTAGAGACACAGGGGGAAACTGATAAAGCAGAATATGGTTAATAAAGAGAGGAGAGGGAGCCAGGAAGGAAAAACTTGTGGGGTGAAACCTTATTCTTCTGGAATTGGTAACAAGGCTGTTGATACTGGTGTCCTTTGGAACTTAAAAAAGCAGGGTCCTGTCTGTGTCCCTGTGTATGCGGAGGAATTTTCCTGGGGTGAGGGTAAAAGGCTCTCATTCTCTTGCTTGATGAAGCATTATATGACATGTGCAAATTGCCAGTCTTTGCTTGATCTCAGGGACACCTGAGATTGTAGCCTTTGAATCATGTTTGCTTTTTAATTTTCTTTTATTTTTTCTCTCTGCTGTAGCCGTTGAAAACAAGGCTTCCAAGCCTATTAGTCCCACCTCTCCTCTGGGATGTCTTCTGGAAACTCTCAAGCTTAATGCCTTACTTAGAGACCGCTAAGCTTGTCTGCCTGTGCACTAAAAAAATGACCTAAATATCCCTTAGATAACAATAAAAAATGGTCACCTAATGGCTCACTGGACCTCAGTATTTTAGGGAAATTATCTAACTTCTGCCAGTGAACAGGCAAACGGAAAGAGTTACCTTACATCCAAGTCACGACACCAATGTTATTGATTAAGCAACTCTGTTTACTGTGTGAGACAGACGACTAGGCACAACAAAACCCACGATAAGAGTTTATTAAGGAAAGGAATAGAAAGGGTGTGCATAGACCTATGGAATGACCATGCAGGAAGAGAGAGAAGGAATAGGTGGAACTCGCTTTTATAGGTTTCCCCCTTGTGCCCAACATGTGCATATGGGCTTGTGTAGCTATGCTACGCATGGGCATAGATTACACAATCACACTGCCCATGGATTACGTAAGGCCATAGGATTACTAAGCATCTTGCCTTGCTACTGGATAGTGCATGCATGGTCATGTAGCTGGGGGAATGGCTAGGAATTCTAACTGTGCATTTGTGTATATGTGCATTCATGTTTCCCTGTGTTCATGTTATGTGTGTGTGTATTATCAAACTCTGGCCATATAAAAATATGAGTGCTTGTCAAAGATGGCAATAAAATAGTTGATTATGATCCAAATTTGAGTGAACATGGCTTTGGGATGTCAATTCACCCTGAGTGACACTCCACAA
>NW_023505627.1:0-30383 GCF_004664715.2 Peromyscus leucopus | reverse complement strand
GGTAAACATGTCCCCTTGGGCTGTGGGAGTAAGTGATAATTCACATTAAATAATAAATAGTCTAATGTCCAATAAATGTTCAATAATTATAAGCCCATGCCCATGCAGTTCTGCTGCTTTTATTATAATAGTTTGCAACCCTGTGTGACAGAAGCTCAGAGCCCCACACGAGGGAGCTGTGGATCAGAGAGGAATAGACACTCACACAGAGGACTAGTGTAGAACCAGGACAAGTGTGTAAACTCCATGTTCCAGGAGCAAGGCCATTTCCCAGCAACACTTGTGACAATGTCTTTCTCCCTGTGAGACTATAGAGAAGGGTATGATGGTAAGCAGGAAGGACCCCAGCCTTGCTTGCGTGGATCCTACATCTGCCTTCTGAAAAACACACAACCATTGTCTCTTTCCCATAGAATGTTCTTCATCTGTGTCCAGAAGCTTTCCAGAATGGATAAATCCTGTGAAACTATTGAGCACAGTCCGTAACTCTTGGAGACACACTCAGATCTCAGAAAAGAATCTTGATAAATGGGAAGATAAGGACTCTGGATTCAGAAGCAGAGGTAAGTTAAGCTGAGGGCTGTGATTGGGACTTCAAGTTCACATAGATGAGGTTTCTCCACAGGTGAGCCTCCACCCCATTTGGGATCTGGGATAGGGGAATTAAATGGAAGGTCAAGGAACCATGATGGAATGATAAGAGTCACAGGTTGGAAATGGTCCTTCTGGGCTCTTGTGTGTGACTCAAAGGGAAACTGGAACCAATGTGTTCAGAAGTGAGCCTAGCTCAACTGGCATTCAGAGTTCAGCTCAAAATATGAGTGGGACTTGAGGATCCCAGGGGTCATGCAGGTCCTGAAGCTCCACGATCTGTTCTCTTAGCTGGACCCCGGGAAGAGGGTAGGCCCCTGCCTCAGCTTCAGCCAGTGTATTTTACTGACTTCCCTTATTTAACTAACCCAGGCCACACCCTTGCCTCTTCCTCTTTTCAAGCACCAAAGTATCCACCTCTCTCCAGGGCACAAGGTCTAGACAGAGAGAATAACTTGTCCAAGCTCACAACAGATAGAGACAGACCCAGGGCCTGAATCTAGAACAATGGGAGCCTGAGAAATGACATCCTCCTCCTTCATCCTCCTGCTACTCTCTGAAATATTCTGCTGACACTTAACCCTTGTCTTTCCCTTCATAGTCCATTATTCCCAACAAACATTAAGCTGGAGGAGCCTGAGTTCAAAACCAACCTAAGCTCCATAGTGAAATCTTATCAAAAGTTACTAACCCCGGTGGTATTCATTACTTGTCATTGTGACAAAAGCAATTTAAAGAAGAAAGAGTTTATTTGGCTCACAGATCAAGAATGTAGTCCATGACCCCAGAAAAGCCATAGTTGCAAGAGACTGAAACAACTACTCACATTGTGCTTAGTCAGGAAACAGAGAGATGAATGCTAGTGCTCAGCTCACTTTTCCTTTTTATTCACTCCAGGACTCCAGCCCTTTCGATGGTGCCACTTACAATTTGATGGGCCTTCCTACCTCAGTTTACCTAACCTATCCCTCAGAAATCTTCCCAGAGAGCCTTATTCATACCTTCACCAAGCTTTTCCAGCCACACCCACAGACCATGAGTTTCCAGGCTAAGATTCACCCAATCTTCCAACATCACAGGGAATGTCTGGGGCTGGAGAACCTCCTTACAACTCATAATACAGCAATCAGGAAGCTGCTAGGAAGAGATGGCTTCCAGTTGAAACTCAGAATTCTCTGCTCAGGTGACATGAACTTCTTAAGGTGAAACAAAGACTCAGTCCCCTGGGACAAAGTGCCAGCATAGCACCCTGGACCTGGAGAGTCCTAGAGAGCAGCCTAGAGATCCTGCCACTGGATCCTCACTGTTGCACATGGCACTGCTCCCAGGAGGCCCTTGCAATTAAAGGCAGCGTCGTTTCCAGAACACAGCTGGATTCCTGGGCAGGAAAGTGACAGACAGGAGAATCCATTACCACAGGATCCTTATGATTCTCCTTCCCAAGTACACAAGGTGTCATCAGGTGTTTGCTGACTCATGTCAGGCCCAGAGCTTCCCTTACATCTCACTTGCACTTAAATCTCACAGTCACTCTAGAGAGAGAGAGACTGCTATTGTCCCACCTTGAGAACAAAAAGACAAAGGCTTAGAGAAGTGAAGGCTCACAGTTGAAGAAATGTATTCAGTCTTCAGTGTCTCAATTCACACACTTAACACCTCTGTCTTCCTCTCTCTGGCATCAGAGTGATGAGGACAGTCACACCAAAGCCAGAGATGCACAGGCTCTGGGTGCCAAGGGCCTGAGCTTAAGCGATACTGCCTCTCTGTGCTAGATGATGCCACCTTTGAAATCTGAGCTACAATCGAAGAAAAGCACTCCTTCCACTGACAGCTTCCAGTAAACTTGTAGAATCCAGGGCCTTAAAATATGGCCCAGGATTAAAATGCATCAACTGACTTAATCAGTTCCACCACTACCCATCTGAAATAGAAAGGGAAGGAGAAAAATAGGAAGTTCTTGGGGCATTTTATAGAAACATACAAATGCAATAACTTCTGTGGAATGCAGTAACCTTAGTAATGAACATAGCAAGTATGAAGCTATGAGAACAAAAGAGTTGCTGTAGTTTAACAGCCCACTGGATTAGAGGATCCTGGCATGCAGAGTTGTGGAGAACTGGCTTCTGTATTAGCTATTATCAACAGCAGAGAAAGACCAATTGAAAAGAAAGGCACTTTTCATTGATTCTAAGTCCTGACAGGGTGTCTTATCTGAGAACTTAGGAACAATGTAATATCCTACAACAGCTTCATAGTAAATTTCAATCCACATGGCATGCTTTGTGACGCATCAAGAGGAAATGTGGGAAACTTGGAGTAAAGTGTATGATGGCTGATACTGCAGGCTTTGTGGGTCTCTGTCACACCTGTACAGTTCTGCTGACACAGTGTCAAAGACAGCACAGATGACAGAACAATAAATAACCATGCTGTGCTCCAATGATGCTGTGTTTATTGACATTTTTTTCTTTCATGTTGATGTTTCACTGTGGTACTCTACAATGTCATGTTCTTCCTTCCTTCCTTCCTTCCTTCCTTCCTTCCTTCCTTCCTTCCTTCCTTCCTTCCTTCCTCCCTTCCTTTCTTCTCTTCCCTTCCTTCTCCATCCCTCCTTTCTTCTTTCTTTCTTTCCTTCTTTTGTTTTTTTTTTTGGGGGGGGGATTAGCATCCAGAGATGGGCTTCATGACATTTTCATATATAAACATCATCAAAGTCTCATTTTCCCGCTGCTGTCGTTCCCTCTGACTCTCCCTGTGATGATATATTATGTACCCCAATAAAGCATACCTGGGGATCAGAGGAAAGAGCCAGCCACTAAACTAAATGCAGAGGTCAGGCAGTGGTGGCACACACCTTTAATCCTACCACTCAGGAAGCAGAGACCCATCTGGATCGCTGTGATTTCAAGGCCACACTGGGCTACATGAACCAGGCAGTGGTGACACACACCGTTAATCCCAGGAAGTTACATGGCAGGACACAGAAACATACATAAGGCGTGAGGAAACAGGAACTCAGCTCTCCTGAGGCTGAGGATTTTGTAGAGGTAAGCTAAGCTAATCACTGCCTGTTTTTCTCTGACCTTTCAGCTTTCACCCCAATACCTGGCTCTAGGTTTTTTGTTATATGACCTTTTCAGATTTGGGTTATACCCCCCTCTCTTCCTGGCCCCTTCCTCTACCCAGATAGCCTCCCTCCTTTCATGACAAACCTGCTCTATTACCTTTTCTTGTCCCCTCCCCCTCCCTTCATATTTCTTCCTTTCCTTCAAGGGCAGTCCTCTTAAACTAAACACTAAATATTGAATTTCATATACTTTTTATAACATGAAATATTCTTCTGATTTTATCTGTTTACACACTTAACAATTATTTGTATTATTTTCAACTTACAAAAACAAGTGACCCTCTGAGGATGGCAAACATTGGCCAAATATAGCCATACCCCCACTCTGTGTATGTGTGTGTCTGTGTGTGTGTATTTCAATTGGAATTTGTTAACCCCTAATTGTAACCTCATTAGGAGCTTTGGAGCAGGATGTTTTCTAAGGAAAACCAAACTAGAGAAACAAAGGTTTTTCTCTTTCTCATTTTTTAGAATAGCTTTTTTCTTATAGCCCGAACCTGGTCCCTCTCAAATATATGTTCTCTTTTTCTTTAATTATTATTGTCACACACACACACACACACACACACACACACACACACACACACACATATATATATATATATTCAAATAAATATTTACACTCAACTGCTGAGTCCATGTAATATTTCTTGTATGTATATGATTGTAGGGCTTCTTGAGGCCACCTAATACTGGATAACCATTAGGGAGGTCATCCCTGGGAAGAACTAATGCTCCTCAGCAGTCATTAGGTGACCACAGCTCTTCATCTAGGGATGGGCCCTGTGAGATACTCCTATGAACAATAGCATGTCAACTAGTGTCACTGTTCAAGTCCTGTGTAAACAGCCATACAGTTGAGATTTCATGGGTACAGATTCCCTGTCATATCTTTAGACACAATGTTAAAGCAGACTTCCTAGTTTTCTGGCTCTTACAATTTTTCTTCCTCCTCTTCCACAATGTTCCCTGAGCATTAGGTATAGGGGTTGTGTTGAGGATGTATCAGTGGAGTAGTTTATCTCACCAGTCAATTATTCTCTGCATTTTAACCAGTTATAACTTTTTGTCATGGTCTCCATCTGCTTCAAAAGAAGCTTCATGATTATGGATAAGAGCTACAGTTATCTTCAGGACAAGTATTTAGAATGCAGTTGGGGATTAGACTGGTCAAGTACAGTGACAATAGTAACATCTCCTCTAAGATCCATGACTTCACTAGCCATGGGTGGTTGGCTAGATCTACAGTACAAGGCATTATTTCCTTCCTGTTGAGTGACCTTTAAGGCAGCTATTGGTCACCACCAAAATATATATGCCACCATTGCACCTTTAGGGATATCTTGCCATGCTGATAATCATGGCTCATAAGTGTCATAGCTGAGTAGGTGTCTTAGTTAGGGTTACTATTGCTGTGATGAAACACCCTGACCAAAGAAATTTGGCAGGGGCAGGGAGTCAGGGTGCTATTCAGCTTACACTTTCACATCACAGTTCTTCATCAAAGGAAGTCAGGACAGGAACTCAAGCAAGACAGGAACTGGTGGGAGGGGCTGAAGCAGAAGTCATAGGGAAATGCTACTTACTGACTTGCTCCTCATGGCTTTCTCAGTCTCCTTTCTTGTACAACCCAGAGCCACAAGCCCTGGGATGACACCACCCACCACGAGCTTGGACCTCCCTATCAATCACTAATTAAGGAAATGTCCCACAGGCTTGCCCACAGCCCTATCTTATAGAGGCATTTTCTCAATTGAGGCTCCCTCCTCTATGATGACTCTAGCTTATGTTGAATTGACATAAAATTAGCCAGTACAGAATCACTATTCATTGCTTTCTACCCTTGGCAATTCACATAGCTCCTTCCAGAACAGAGAAAGCTGGTCCTGAGGAAGAAGACTTCTGGATCAGATATACCTTGAATCCTCCAAATCCTGTGTCCAAAGTGTGAGGTGTTTTCAGCAATAAGGACTTTCCTTCAACTTTTAAGAGGCAACCATGGGAAACAGTAATAGCCTCTATTGTTTTGGGTTTCCCTTGTACTCCCTTCATTAACAACTCACAAGAAGGTTTCTCATGCCTGTTACTAGAGTTTATATTAGATAGTCTATGGCTTTTATAGAAGCATATCATCCCAAATGGAATATGTTCATTAATGTGTGTGCATATGTGTATATATATGTGCATATACATATACACTAAGAAGTAATATATATAATTTTAAGTACATATAAAGCAATGTTTTTCCCTAAATAATATCCTTAGTGTGGTTTATCCCTCTTCTTTCTACTTCGATATTCTTCTCCTTCCCCTCTCCCTAACTACAGACCACCCACTTCATTTTGCCGATTTCTCCCTTAGTAGAACCTTATCATTCTATTCCCCTCTCTAGAGCCCCTTCCCACCCCGTGGTCCCTTTTTTTCTTCCCTGGTTTCTGCAGTGATTCCAGGTTACATAATGACCTCTGAAGATCTGTCACTAGGACCACAAACGAGAGAAAATGTGAGTGGGTTTTCCTAGGCCTCATACACCACTCAATACATTTTCTAATTACCTCCATTTACCTGCGGTCTTAGTTTGGGTTTTTATTGCTGTAAACAGACACCAAGACCACAGCAACACTGATAAGGAAAATATTCAATTGAGGTAGCTGGTTTACAGTTTCAAAGGTCCAATCCATTATCTTCATGGTTAGGAGCATGGCAGCTTGCAAGTAGACATGGTACTGGAGAGGCAGCTGAGAATCCTAGATCTGGCAGGCAATGGGAAGTCAACTGAAACACTAGGTGGTAGCCTAAACATAGGAAACCTCAAAGCCCACCCCCCATAGTGACACACTTTCTCCAACAAGGCCATACTCATTCCAACAAAGGCACACCTTCCACTCCTCATGAGATTATAGGGCCAATTACATTCAAACCACCACAACTGCCAAATTCATGATTTCATTTTTTACATCTAAATAGAATTCTGTTTTGTATATGTACCACATTTTCTCCATCCATTCATCAATTGAAGCATTTGCAATTTTTCCATTTCCTAGCTATTGTGAATAGAGAGACTATGACCATGGCTGAGCAAGTTTCTGTGGAGTACGATGTTCAGTCCTTTGAGCATATGCCAAGGAGTGGTGCTGGTGGATCAGATGCTAGATCAGTTTTTAGCTCATTTTTACAATTCCCACACTGATTTCTAGAGCAGGGGGCCAGTTTGTAATCCCACCAACAGTGAATGAGGGTTCTGTTTTCTTCAAATCATTCACAGCATTTGTTTTTGGTTATTTTCTTAATCATAGCCATTCTCACTGTGGTAAAATGAAATCACAAAGTTGTTTTACTTTGCATTTTCCTAATTGCTAAGGATGATGAATACTTTTTAAGATATTCCTTGTTCATTTTTTCTTCTTCTGAAAACTCTCTTCAAAACCATAGCCCATTTGACCATTTGTTTTTTGTTTGTTTTTATTAAATTTATTTATTTATTTTGAATCTAGACTGCAGTTTCTCCTCCCTCTTTTCCTTCCACTCCCTACCCACCTCCCCTCCCACTCACCCCCAATCCACTCCTCTGTTTCTGAAAGGCTCTGGCCTCCTACGGGTATCAACAAAGCATGGCACATCAAGTTTCAGTAGGACTAAGCACCTCCCCTTGTATTAAGGCTGGGCAAGGGAACCCAGCATGAGCCATAGGGATCCAAAAGCCAGTAAAATAGTCAAAGACAGTCCCTGCTCCCACTGTTAGGAGTCCCCCAAGAAGGCAAAGCTACACACTGTCACATATATGCAAAGGGCCTAAATCAGTCCCATGCAGATTCTCTGATTGTTGGTTCAGTCTCTATGGGCTCCTGTGAGCCAAGGTTAGTTGATTCTGTGAGTTTCCTTGTGATGTCCTTGACCCTTCTGGCTCATACAATCCTTCCCTCACTTCAGCAGGATTCCCTGAGCTGTGGGTCTCTGCATATGTTCCCATCAGTGACTGGATGAAAGCTCTCTGGTGACAACTGGGGTAGTCACCATCTATGATTTGAGCAGAATGTCATTTTCTCCAGTTGTATTTAGTTCTATCATAGGTCTCTGGGCCACCCAGTCTCTGGGTCCTAGCACTCCAGCAGTGTCAGGGTGGGGACCATTTGTTTTTTTGTTTTTTGTTTTTTTTTTTTTTTTTTTGATTCCTTATTTTTTGAGTTCTTTATATATTCTGTATATTAATCTTTTATCAAATGTATATATGGCAAAGATTTCCTCCCACTCTGTGAGCTTTCTCTTCAGTCAACTTAATTGTTTTCTTAGATGTACAGAATCTTTTTAGTGTGATGAAGTCCTACTTATCAGTTGTTGGACTGATAGGCAAATGGAATCCTATTAAGAATGCCCTTTCCCACACATATATCCTATAGCCTGTTTTCTTCTAGCAGTTTCGGTATTCAGGTTTCACAGGTATGTCTTTGATCCATTTGGATTTGTTTTTTATGCAGGGTGATAAAGAGAAGTCTAGTTTCATTTTTCTAAACATAGGGATCCAGTTCTGCCAGGCCCACTGGTTGAAGATGTTGTCTTTTTTCCAGTGTACATTTTTGGCATCCTTGTGAATTATCAGATGGCTGTAGTTAGGTGTGTTCATGGTAGGATCTTCAACTTTTTTCTACTGACCTACATGTCTGTTTTTGAGCTGGTATCAAAGTGCTTTCTTCACTATAGCTCTGTAATAAATCTTGAAATCTGCAATGGTAATCCCTCCAGCATTGCTTAGCTCAGGACTTCATTGGCTATCTGGGGTGGCTCCATATGAATTTTAGGATTCTTTTTCTATTTCTGTGAATAATGTGGTGAAGTGGGATTGGTGGCACACATTTGTAATACTAGTACTCAGCAGGCAGAGGAAGGCAGATCTCTGAGAGTTCAAGGCCAGTCTGGTCTGCATAGTGAGTTTCTGGACAGCCAGAGCTATATAGAGAGACTCTATCTGGAAAAAAAAAAAAAAAAAGAAGAAGAACGTTGTGGTGAGTGCAGAGGCTGGAGAAATTGCTCTGTGGTTTAGAGCACTTACTGCATTTGCAGAGGAACTAGGTTTAGTTCCCAGCACCCATGCAGTGGCTCACAACCATCTGTAACTCCAGTACCAAGTCAAATGTCTTCTTTTGACCCCCATGGGGAACCAGGCACACATGGGGTACACATACATACATGCAAGCAAAACACTCAAACACAAATAAAATAAAATAAATCTTGCTTTAAAAGGAAAATTTTTAATTTTTGACTAATGTTGTGGGTATTTTGATTGAGGTTTTATTGAATCTGTAAATTATTTTAGTAAAATGGTCATTTTCACAATATTCTGCCAACCTACAATCATGGAAGCCCTTTGCATTTTTTAACATCTTCCTCAATCTGTTTCTTCAGGGTTTGAAGTTTTAATTGTAGAAGTCTTTCACCTATTAGTTAGGCTTATTCCTAAATACTTTATTTTCTTTGATGCTACTGTAAATGGGAAAGTGCCCAGGGTCTCTTTCTCAGTGTATAGAAATGTTACTGATTTTTGTTAAGTCAATTTTTTTTTTTTATCCTGCCACTTTGATGCAATTGGTGATGATTTAAGGAATTCTTCTGGTGGACTTTTTGGGATCTCTTACATATAATGTCTTATCATGTGTAAATAGAGATAATCTGACTTCTTTTCCCATTTGTATCCATTTAATTCCATCTCTTGTCTTATTGCTCCATCTACTGCTTCAAGAACTATATTGAAAAGGAATGGGGGAGGGGTGATGGAGAGGTGGCTCAGCATTTGAGAGCACCAGCTGTGTGGGAGCCAGTTCTCGGTTCCTTGTGGCTTTACCCAGCAGGTCTGAATAGAGAGAGGATGATCAGGACAACCGGCCTGAGTGCAGGTGTCTGAGATGGTCTGCACTTGGCTGTGCTGGGGGAGGAGGTCTTTTGCTCCACCCTTGAGTCTCTATAAAAACCTGGGCAGAGACAGTCGGGGGCCGTTGGGATAGATTCCAGGCCCTCTCGAGGCTATCCTTTATTTTCTATCTGTTTATCTCGGCAAGATTCTCCGCTATAAATCCTTCTATCTAATATTTCCTGCTGCTTGCACTCAAGAAAACTCTGGGAAGCTGTGGGGTTGGTGGGTAAACGCCCCACACAGCTGTTCTTCCAGAAGACCTGGGTTCAATTACCAGCACCTGCATAGCAGCTCACAACTGCCTGTAAGTCCAGTTCCAGGGGATCTAAAACCATCTTCTGACCTTTGAAGGCACTGCACACACATGCGGCACAGAAATACATACAGACAGGCAAAACATCTTTTCACATAGAATAAAAAATGAAAAGAAAAATATTTAAAGGAAGAAAAGGAGTGGGAATAGTGGACAGTCCTGTCTCATTCATTATTTTAACTGGATTACTTTGATGTTTTTCTCCATTTAGGAAAATGTTGGCTGTGTGTTTGTTATAAAGAACATTGACTATGTTGATGTATGGGTCCTCTGATCCTGTTCTCTCTGCAACTTTACTCATGAAAGAACACTGGATTTTGTCAAAGGATTTTTCTGTATCTAAGATAATCATGTAATTTTTTTCTTTAAAACCATTCATATAGTTTATTATTTAATTAGTTTATATATGTTTGTTGAACTATCACTGCATCTCAAGTTGGTATAAACCAACTTGACCATGATGCATGATCTTCTTATACATGATTGTATTGGGTTTACAAGTATTTTATTAGGGATTTTTGCATCTTTATCAGGGAAATTGGAATGTAGTTTTTAAAAGTTTTTATTGTATGTCTGTGTGTGTGTGTGTGTGTGTGTGTGTGTGTGTGTGTGTGGTTTTGGTGTTAGAGTTAAACTGGTGTCATTGAAGAAATTTGGAAATGGTCCTGTTTCTGTGGGAATGGTTTTTCCTTTCTTTTGAGTAACTTTAGAAGGATTGTTGTAGATCTTTGAGATTTCTGGTAGAATTTTGCTGTAAATCCATCTCTGCCTGGCTGATTTTGGTCAGAAGGCCTTTTATTACTGTCTCAATCTCCTTGTTTGTTATTTGCCTGTTTAGTTTGTTGATCTCTTCTTGGTTTAACTTTCAGGCTTGGATGAATACAGAATTTTGTCCATTTCTTTCAGATTTTCTAGCTCAGTAGAATACAGTTTTTAAACGATTTTCTTATACTATTTTGAATTTCTTTGGTGACTGTTATAATGTTTCCCTTTTCATTTCTGATTCTGTTCAATTGTGTCCTCTCTCTCTCTCTTTTTTCTCTTGGTTAGTTGAGCCAAAGGTTCTGTCAATCTTCTCTATCATCTCAAAGAAATGACTCTTAGATTCATTGGTTCTTTGTATTGTTTTCCCTGTTTCTGTTTCATTAACTTGTGCCTGTTTTTTTTAATTATTATTATTTTTTGGCATCTACTCAACTTCTCATATTTCTGGTTTTTTCAAACTCTTAAGTTTCTTCATTAAGTCATTTATCTGTGCTCTTTCTGATATTTAATGTAGGTACTTGGACCTATAAATTTCCCTTATAGTACTGCTTTTAACTCATCCCAGAGGTTTTTTTCTGTTGGGATTTGTTTTGTTCATTTGTTTCATTTTCATTTAGTTACAGAATTTTTCTTATTTCTTTCTTGATTTCTTCTTTGATTTATTCATTATTCAGTAATGAGTAGCTTCATATCTATGAATTTGTCTATTTACTACAAATCCCAACAGCAGTTTTCCCTCCCTCCACTCCTCCCAGTCTTATGACCCTCTATCCCTCAGATTGAGTCCCCCTCTGTTTCTCATCAGAAAAGAACAGGCATCCCAGAGGAATCAACCAAACATGGCAAAACAAGTTAAATAAGACTAGGCAAAAACAGCTGAGTGTGGCAACCCAGTAAGAAAAAAGGAGTCCCAAGACCAGGCAAAAGAGTCAGAGACAACCCCACTCTGACCATTAGGAATCTGAAAAGAACACCAAGATACAGAACCATAGCATATATGCAGAGCCCCTGGCTCAGGCCCATGCAGGGTCCATGATTGTCACCTCAGTCTCTGTGAGCCTCTATGAGCCTTGATTAGTTGATACTGTGGGCCATGTTCTTATTGTGTCCTTGACCTCTCTGGCTCCTACAATCCAGACTTCATTTTTTTTTTTTTTTTTTGTTTTTTGTTTTTCGAGACAGGGTTTCTCTGTGTAGCTTTGCGCCTTTCCTGAACTCGCTTTGTAGACCAGGCTGGCCTTGAACTCACAGAGATCCACCTGCCTCTGCCTCCAGAGTGCTGGGATTAAAGGCGTGCGACACCACTGCCCAGCCAGACTTCATTTTTTAATCCTTTTTATCCTTCCTTTTATTAGAGAGCATGTGCCATTAATATTTAAAGTTACTGTTGAAAATGTGTGTGTTGATTGTAGTAATTTTGTTGTTGTTGTTGTTGTTGTTTGCCCTTTGTGCTCTTAGTCACATTTGTGTTTCAGTGACTATTTGTTTTCCTTCCACTGTCTCTTAGCTCTGCTTGTTCCTCTCTTCATTAGAAGAATTCATTCCACTATTCACTGCAGAACTGGCTTGGTAGACAAGAATTCTATTAGCCTGCTTGTATCATGGAAAGTTTTTCTTTCTCCTTTGACTGTAACAGGAAATCAAGGTTGTCATCCATGGCCTCTAAAACATGGAGACATTGCTCCAGGACTTCAAGCTTTCCAAGATTCCATGAAACAATCAGCTGTTGTTCTGATGGGTTTGCCTTTATATGTGACTTGTGTTTATTTTGTTTTGTTTTTTCTCGTCTAGATTTCACTACCCTCTCTTTGTTCTGCATATGCAGCAAACTAACTATAATATGTCATGGGAAGTTTCTTTTCTGGTCCTTCCTATTTGGTATTCTGTATGATTCTTATATCTCTGTGTGTTTATCTTTCCTGAAATGGGAAGTTTTCTTCAATGATCATGTTGAAGATCTAGTGTATTCATTGACCATCTTCTCCTTCTTCTGTGCCTATAAATAGAAGATTTGGTCTTTTCATGATATCCAATAGTTCCTACATGTTCATCCATTTTTTAAATTTTTGGAATACTCTTTGCTTATGTGATCTAATTCATCTACTTTATCTTTGAGTCTTGGTATTCTATCTTCTACTTGATCCATTCTACTTCTAAGGCCTTCCTTTGAATTTCCTAATCGGTTTTTGAGATTTTCAATTTCATCTTCAGTTCAGCTTGAGTTCTCTTCACTATTTCTGTCTCTTTGTTGAATTCAGTTTTCCAATTCTTATTATCTTTGTGTTTCATTCAGCCTTGTGTTTGTGTTCTCTTGCACAAAACCCAGGCAATTGCTCTTTTTGAGTTTATTCTCTTTAAGTTCATTGATCTAGTTTTTTCTGACTTCTTTCAACTTCCTAATTCTTTGAGGCTTATGATTGTTCAACTAAATTCTTGGTCCTAGGGTTCATCTGGGTAATTCTCCCTGAAAAACATTTCTATGGAACTATTGAATTGAGAGGAGGCAAACATTGTCTTGACCTTTCATCTTGTTATTACAGTGACACCTGGGCATATGATCTTTTGTTGCTTCTGTTTCTAATATGAGAACAGCAGGCTGGGCTTACACATAGGATGTGCTACCCTGCCTCAACATGGGGTTAGGAAGGGTGCAGGAGGACCTCATCAGCCTGTGCTGGGGCCAGGTCTAGAGATTGGGAAAAGTAGTCAGGGAAGAGTCAGGCAGACTCAACAGACTGGACCTAAGCACAGGATGTGTGTGCCAAGGTGAACGTGAAGGATGGATGTGGTGTAAGCAGCCTTGGGTTGGTGAGAGTTGCTTGGATGGCTGTGCCAGGAGCACACAGAACACATGTAGCTTACCTGTGTCTCTGTACCATAAGCCTGGGCTAGAGGATTCGAGCTGGAGAAGGGCATGTGATCTAGTGAGTCCCAAAGGAAGGAAGAGGTACTAGGAAGAGGTCATGGTCCCTGGGAGGGGTATCAGAATTTGAGGAGGAGAGTGCTCCAGAGAGCACAGGTAGAATATCTATGTCTCCACACCACCAGTGTAAGTTAAGATGTTTCTGGGGATCAGGTGGGTCCCATGGGGAGGGAGAGGGTCTAGAAGGAGATCAGCATCCCTGGGAAGCAAAAGTGTTGTGAAGAGAGTGGAGAGGTGCTGTGTCTGGAAGTGCAGGTCTGACATAAGTTTTATTTATTTGTTTGAAAAGTTTATATATTGATATACTGTAGCTTCATTGTATTCACTCCCAACTCCTCTCTTTTCACTCTGTCAGGACACCCTCCCAACACATCTGCTCCCACTTCTAGTCCTCTTCCTTTATTTTGTTTTCTTTTGTTTTGTGTTGTTGTTGTTGTCATTGTTGATTTGCTTGTTTGTTGCTGTTGTTGTTTTTTAAACCTCTCAATCTAATTAGTGCTGCCTGATAGAATAATGACTGAACTTGTTGGGTTGGTCTTGTATAAGTCATGTACAAACAACTATAGCTGTAGTGAATTCATGAGCACAACAGCCATGTAACATCTAGAAAAACACATCCAAGGACAGAAAGATCCTTCCTGTTCTCCAGATCTTTCATTCTTTCTGCCATCTGTTTTACAATGTTCCCAGAACATTGGTGACCCCACTCAGACATCCCACTTAGAGCCAAGCATACAACAGACACTTAATCAGCATTTTAAACATGGGTCTCTATATTAGTTGCTGTCCAGTGCAGAGAGAAGCTTCTCTGGACAAGGTTGAGGGAAACATTAATCAATGGGAATATACATAAATATTCAGAAGGCAGATTAACAATATGTCCATTTAGCAACCCACAGCAATAGATCCTCCCCTAAGACCTATGACCTCCTGAGCCATGGACTTTAGACCACATTTACAGTACCAGGCATGAGTTCCCTCCCTGGAAATTCAAATCTAATCAGAAATACCTCAAATCAGCTGGGTGTGGTAGTGCACACCTTTAATCCCAGCACTCAGGAGGCAGAGGAGATGTGATTATCTGTGAGTTTGAGGCCAGCTTGGTCTGCAAAGTGAGTTCCAGGACACCCAGGGCTGTTACACAGAGAAATCCTGTCTCAAAAGAGAGAGAGAGAGTGGGGGAGCTAGGGGAGAGAGAGGGAGAGGGAGAGAGAGAGAGAGAGAGAGAGGAGAGAGAGGGAGAGGAGAGAGGAGAGAGAGAGGAGAGGAAGAAAGAAATTCCTAAATGTAATCAAAAGGCAATTGGTTACACTGTAACCTTCCTGCAACTGTTGCACCAGTGAGAGTGTCTTGCCCTGCAGGTCACTATTGCAGCATTCAGGGTCATCACCAGGTAATAGCATTGATGGGTTTTCTCCCCCATCGGCCTCATAACACCTAGTACTATAAAAGCTAGCCAGGATGGAAGAAGTTTCACAATTGTGCCAACTTGGAGTCTCTAAGTCCTGTAACAAAAGTACTTTTTATTATTTATTTTTGGTTTGGTTTTTCGAGACAGGGTTTCTCTGTGTAGCTTTGTGCCTTTCCTGGAACTCACTTTGTACACTAGGCTGGCCTCGAACTCACAGAGATCCACCTGCCTCTGCTTCCCAAGTGATGGGATTAAATGCGTGCGCCACCACCGCCTGGCTAACAAAAGTGCTTTATGCCTTCAGCAATAGGGTCTTAACTGTAGTTCTGGAAGACCACCAAGAGGAACAGCAACAGGCTTTGCTGTTTTTGGAGTCTCTGCATCCTCCCTGATTATTAAGTCTGAGAGAGGTACTACATGCTTGGCACTGGGATTTGCCTTTAGTAACTCATGTCTTTTGAGGAAAGGACAGTGCACCCATTGCTCACTAGCCTACATTTATTTAAGTTGTATTTTAATTAGCTTACAAAGCAGTGTGTGTTCTTTTCAAACATTGCTGGTTTTGGTTTACCATCCAACTCACTCCTCTCCCCTGTCACAGAAACTTTATCCTCACTTCAACCTTGAACCCCATTTTCATATCACAAGTGTTCTCTGCCCACACCAGTTAAGATCCCTTACTGTACCCCTCTATTGGGCTCATTATACTTTCCTGATCTCTAGAGACACTCCAAATAAGTCTCACATGAACCCCACCTCTAGATAAAAGGCTATAGGCAATTAATGGCTGCTGAGAGAGAGAGACTCAGTCTTCTCCAGAGATGAGTCCCTCATAGGCTATCCAATCCCAAGTGTTCAGCATTGAACATATAACAGCACTAAATGGACTCAAGAGAATGTATGTATTGATGCATGTATATATAAAAAATGAAGAAAAGGTGAACTTAATGGGAAAGAGGAGACACAGGAAGGGTTGGAGGGGTAGAGAAGTTACAGAAGGCTGGAAATAATGTAAATATAGAATGAATGTAAAAAATTCTCAAAAATTAACTTAAACTTTAAAAAACAAATTAAACATATAAATCTAAATATATCAACCTAGAATTCACAAATGACAGAGAAAATGTGGCAGTTGTCTCTCAAGGCATGGGTTATTTTACTTAGTAGGATATTTCCCATTACCATCTATTTTCTATAGATTTTTAATTAGCCTTTTCATTTTATGTATGTGTATGCTGTGGATACATATGTATATGCATATTTGCATATGTTGGGCATACATATGTTGGGAGTTGCACTGTGTGTATGTGGACACCCCAAATTGATGTCTAGAATCTTCCTCAGTTGCTCTCTCTTTATTCATTGAGGCAGAATCTCCCATCATCTACATCCAGAGTTTGTTAATGGAGCAAGTCTAGCTAGTGATCTTGCTCTGGGGATCTCATGTCTCAGCTTACTGAACCTGAAGTGACAGGGGCCACAGTGCAAACACAGCATGTGCATGGGGCCCTGGGATCCAAATTCTAGTCCACATGCTTCTGCTGATAGCTCTTTAACTTCTGAACCATCTTGCTACACCAGGAGCTTTTTAAGTGTCACAGAACTAAAGAAAATTTAGATGTGTGCATGGTAACAGATACATTCCAGGTGGAAGATCTTGGAGAGTATAGCCTTGGAGGAACTAAGCCCTCCCTTTGCACCTGGGGCAGACATGGCCTGAGCCAGGCAGACCTTGGCCACAGACATGAGTGGCCAACCTGGTGCACTCAGTAGATGTTAGAAGTTTTCCCACAGAAGACAATGAGAGCAGATCTATAGATCTTGATTTCAGAGGCAAGTTGGCCCATGAAGCTGAACTCTAATGGCTAATTCTGTGAATTGATGCTACACTCTGTGAGCTCCCCAAATTTTCTTCAGCACCTATGGCCAGGACAGGACAGACAGCTCCTTGTAGTTTGGCAAACGTCAGGTGCTAAGGAACTTGGATTCTGATCCATGGGGCATTATCCTATCTGTCTTATCTTGAGTTTCTTCCAAAGAAGATGCTGAGATGAGATTTGTGGTCAGGTCCAAAACTAGAGAGAAGATACCTTGGATGCACTGGCTGGTGGAAGGGGAAGTAGGGTAGAAGGGAGGAAGCCAGCGAAGTGTGCTGTGGTGAACTGTGGAGCAGGTTACATCAAGAGCAAGTGTGTTCCTGTGTTTTCCATTGGCAGGACAGGAAAGAGAGACTGGGAAACTTTTGTTATTCCTGTTGTTTGTTTGATTGACTGACTGATTGATTGATTGGATTGACTGATGATTATATATAGCATGAATCTTAAATGGTCTTATTAATAAAAACAAACCTGGAGCTGGGTATTGGGGTGAATGCTGGATGATCAGAAAAGCAGAACAAGTCACAGCTAACTCACCTTGCCAATTCCTCAGCTGGTCCTGTTTCCTCAGACTGAAATCCTCTGAGTCCTCATCCAGAATGGGTCTCAGCTGAACTGTGCTGCTCAAAGCTTAAAAGCTTAACCAGACTAGTTCCTGGTACACATGCCTTATATACCTTTTTGCTTTCTGCCATCACTTCCTGGGATTAAAGGCTCACTTCTTGGGATTAAAAGGGTGTGTCACCATGCCTGGCTGTTTCCAATGTGGCTTTGAACTCAGAGATCCAGACAGATTTCTACCTCTGGAATGCTAGGATTAAAAGTGTGAATGCCACCATTTTCTGGCCTCTGTATCTAGTGGCTGTTCTGTTCTCTGACGCCAGATGAGTTTATTAGGGTGCACAATATTTTGGGGAACACAATACCACCACAATTATAGCTCATGAAGTTTCCAAACTCACCATATGGAAAAGCTGGCTCTGAGCTCCTGATTCTCTTGCATCTGTCTTCTGAGTGATGAATTACAGGACTACACCATCATAACCAGTGGTTTTTGGTTTTTGTTGTATATTTGTTTAGAATATGTATATTAAATTATAGTCCTAAAGTCTGGAAGTTCAAGTAGAGACTATGACTGTTCTGCTTAAGAAAAAACATTATACTGGCAAGCAGGTACCTTCAAGAGAGAAAGGGAACTCCTTCCCCTAAAAGCTTGCCCATTCCTAAAAGAATAGTATTGACCAATTAATAAGGGGCCTGCCCCCATGTCTCCAAACATTCACACTAGACCCGTTTCCCCATACTGCTACACTGGCAACTAGTTTCTACTATGAGTTTGAGAGAGGACAAAAGACATCCAAACAATAGCTACAAACAAGACTCATTGTTACTAATGATATCTGGAAAGCAGTACAAAATAACTCAGGGATTACCAGTCCTGGGGACAGGAACAAGTCCATGTCCTGAACATAAACTCTAAAGTATCCCAAGACCATCCCAAAAGACAAAGAATCCCAGGACTTATAAAATGATGTTGTCAGGACTGCAAAGGTGGGGGCCAATGTGATCTGTCAGGAGCAGACATTGACTCCATTGTCTGTAATCTCCCAGTACTCCATGGCCTCCTACAGGGATAGACCACAGCCCGCAAATTACAGATGGGAAAACTGAGCTCAGTGGAGCTACTGGATCATACCATAGACTGAACAGAGACATAGCTGTGTCTGTGAACTTGCCCTTTATTCGCAGCCCCAAAAGCAGCTCTGGCACAGAGTAAGACATTGATAAGTATCTGGTGTGTAGATGAAGGTCACACAGCATTATTATACGTCAAGTGAATACTTGAACTACAATCTTCTACATTCTAAAGCTCACATTTTTGCACTGCACTGTTCAGAATGATCCAGTGCCCACAGGCAGTCTGTTGTACAGCTTAGATAGATCCTAAGCTTATCCAATTATTGAAGAATGAAAGAAGGAGAAAGAAAGGAATGAAAGAATAAACTGCTATGTACACCTATGCTCCATCTTTCTCTCCTTTATTTATGATTCATTTCAGAAGAACATCAGAGTGAAGGAAGAGAGAATCTTTACCAAACAGAGTCCTTGGAAACAGAGGGTTTGCTCCAAAATTTCACACAGCTACTACTTCTACAAAAATCTTGCCCAAGAGGCCGGGACACCTTGGTCAGGGAAAGCTGGCATCAATGTGTAGCAGAGGAGAGAGGACATCTGATTGAGATCCAAGATTTATTTCGTCCAAGCCCAGATACCCAGGAAGAGCCTCAACTAGTCATATTAGAGGGGGCTGCTGGGATTGGGAAGTCAACGCTGGCCAGGCAGGTGAGGAGAGAATGGGGAGAAGGCCAGCTCTACAGGAATCGCTTCCAGCATGTCTTCTACCTCAGCTGCAGAGAGCTGGCCCAGTGCCAGCAGCTGAGTCTGGCTGAGCTCATAGCAAAAGACCAGGCTGTGCCTGAGACTCCCATCAGGCAGGTCCTGTCTCACCTTGAGAAGCTGCTCTTCATCCTGGATGGCATAGATGAGCCAGCATGGGTCTTGAAGGAGCAGAATCCTCAGCTCTGTCTGCACTGGAGCCAGCCACAGCCTGTGCACAGACTGCTGGGCAGTTTGATGAGGAAATCCATGCTTCCTGGGGCTTCCTTGCTACTCACAGCTAGGACCACAGCTCTCCAGAAATTTATTCCTTCCTTGTGGCAGCCACGTTGGGTGGAAGTCCTGGGTTTCTCTGAGTCTGGACGGAAGGAATATTTCAACAAATATTTTTCAAAGAAGAGCGAAGCAATTACAGCTTTTAGCTTGGTTGACTCAAACCCAGTTCTCTCAACACTATGTCTGGTGCCCTGGGTATCCTGGCTGGTCTGCACTTGCCTGAAGCAACAGATGGAGCAGGGAAGAGACCTCTCACTGACCTCACAGACAACCACAGCCCTCTGCCTGAAATACCTTTACCAGACTCTCCCAGAGTGTACCCTGGGGACACAGCTCAGAGGACTCTGCTCATTGGCTGCTGAGGGGATCTGCAGAAGAAGGACCCTGTTCAGTAAGAGAGATCTCTGTGAGCAAGGGTTATCTGATGATGTCATTGCCACTTTCCTGAAGATGGGTGTCCTTCAAAAGCAGCCCAGCTCTTTGAGCTACAGCTTTGCCCACTTGTGTCTCCAGGAGTTCTTTGCAGCAATGTCCTGCATCTTGGGGAATAATGAGGAGAAACATGGTGGTATGGAAATCTACAGAATTGTGGAAACACTGATAGAAGTGTATGGAAGGCAAGACCTGTTTGAGGCACCCACCATACGCTTCCTGTTTGGCCTTTTGAGTAAACAAGGGGTAAACAAAATGAAGAAAATCTTAACTACCCACTTGCGTCTGCACACCTTATGGGAAATGCTGGATAAAGCCAGGGCATTGCCCCAGCACCAGAATCTCTATTCTCTGGGATTGTTTCATTGTTTTTATGAGACTCAGAATGAAAAGTTCCTGACACAGGTGATGAACAATCTTCAAGAAAAAAAGGCATGTGACACGACAGATATGACACACCCAGGGTTCCAGACAAATGTGAAGCACCTGGTGGTCCAGACAGACATGGAGCTCATGGTGGTCACTTTCTGCATTAAGTACTGCCACCATGTGAAGAGGCTTCAGCTGAATTGGAATGAACATCAGGGACCAACTCTGATGACCCCCAGGATGGTTCTGTGAGTATCCAGACACAGCCCTCTCTCTCCCCCTGTGGATCCCATGAGCACACATGTTCTGAGCACCAGCAGCACTCTTAGCTGGTTCCAGGGCAGCAGGATACAGGTCACCAGTGACATCTAACTGCTGAATCTGACCACCTTTCTCTATTTGCCTCATGTGCCTGACTATATGTTGGCACTATGAGCCTTTATCTCTCCCTATGCCTCAGTGAGGATCACCTACCTTCTCTCATTCAAATTATCTTCACCATTCACAAGGTTCAAATGGCCCACAATTACTGGTCCTCTCTCTTACCATGCTTTCTCTCAGAGAAACTGCTCATTCAGCTCCTGCAGGCACCATCCTCCTTGCCCATGACTGTGACCTTGGCCATGAGGTCTTGCCCCATCACCTCAGATTCATATGTATGAGAATTACTATGTTTCCACTACCCAGCTTGTATCAATGAAGGCAGTCTGACCCTGGCACTCAGCCTAAAGCCTTCCTACTTTCATGCCAATCCCAGTAGCAAGGTACACTTCCCCTTCCACTGTGCTGTATTGGTGACTCAGTACCAGAATGTGTCTCTCTCCCATCTAGATGATGCACACCATCAATATTCATTAAGCACTCATTTCATGGCAGGCCCTACCAATCAATTACAGGAGGAAAAATACAGTTGCTTCCATGAGAACGTCAAAAAGTAGAGCTAAGGCAGTCAAGTACACTAATTACGTAGGGTGTGACTCTTGCATTGATCAGGCACACACCCAATATCAGGCAAGGGAATGCTCATTCATGTGGACCAGAAAGGGAGAGATTCTCAGAGGAAGGGATGTTTTTTTTTTCTTTGAGTCTTCTGTTTCTACACATTGAAGCTTTTCCCCAGATAAGCTGAGCTGGACTTGGCCAGCATACATTTGAAAAGCCATCATTCTTGTGGCTAAAAGTGGGAGATTCCTTGAGTTCTGGCTTTGACACCAATCTGAATAACACAACAAAAGCCCACATGAAAAGTAAATAACTTAAAAGTAGTGGAGCAACTGTTAGAGAACAGGAAGGGGATGAAGAGTAGAAAGAAAATGGGTCAGAGAGCACAGATGTGATCAAACTGTGTTACACACAAATGGGAAGTTGTCTCAATGACTCATTTTATATGAATAGTAGGACCTAATTAAAAACATACTTGTTGTAGAAGAGTAAGATATACCAATTATCTAACCAACTAAATTAGTATCCTCCAGAATTCCATTTATCAGACAGGACAGCATTAAAATTTGGGTTAACTGAGCTTGGTCATGCACACCTGTCATCCCAAACTCAGAAAGCTGAGGCAAGAAGACCAGTAGTCCCAGTCCAGCCTGGGCTACATAGTGTGACACTGTCTCAAAATATTAATGGCTAAGGATGGAACTCATTGATAGAGAGAATGCCTAGTGTTGGTTAATTTTCTGTTGCTGTGATAAAAACACCATGGCCAAGGCAAATTATAGAAGTTTATTTGGGTTTATGATTCCAGAAGAGTCAGGGTCGATTGTTGCAGAGGGAAAGTATGTGACTGGAGCCCCAGCTGAGGGATCATTCTTGAACCACCATCAGGAGGCAGAAGGGGTATGTGAGAAATGGCTCTAGACTTTGAAACTTAAATCCTTCCCCCTGTAACATATTTCCTTACACAAAGCCATACCTCCCAAGCTTTCTTAAATAGTCCCACCAATTGAGGACAAAGCATTCAAATGCCCATGACTCTTGGTCACATCTCATTCAAAACACCACAGTTAGGAATCTCAAGATCCTAGGTTTTGTACAATGCATGAAGTAAAGAATTGAGGAATACCTATTAATCTTTTTTCTATATACTTTTCTACAGTATAACTGAGCCACATAGTATCTTATACTCATGGTTATATTCTTAATGAATTTAGACTGTCTTCTCTGATTACTAATAGTCTAGTTAACATTTTGAATGGCATTACAATATTCCCTATGGAGAGTATATTTGTAGCTAGAGTTTTCCTGCCTGGCCCACAGTCAGGACAAATCTCTCACCCGCCAGTCCCACAGCCGCTCAGACCCGACCAAGTAAACAGAGACTTATATTGCTTACAAACTGTATGGCCGTGGCAGGCTTCTTGCTAACTGTTCTTATAGCTTAAGTTAATCCATTTCTATAAATCTATACCTTTGCCACGTGGCTCGTGGCTTACTGGCATCTTCACATGCGACTTGTCATGGTGGCGACTGGCAGTGTCTCTTTCTGCCTTCCTGTTCTTTCTTTTCTCCTCTCTGTTAGTTCCACCTATACTTCCTCCTGCCTGACTACTGGCCAATCAGTGTTTTATTTACTAACCAATCAGAGCAACACATTTGCCATACAGAACATGCCAGAGCATATATTGGCAAATTGGGCCATTTAAGGTTGTTGCTAAGTGTCTATGGTTATATAAAAGTAAACCTTGGATGACTTTGATACTGATGTTTAAGTAGAAGTGGTCTGATGTGGACCTTCAGAAGAATTCTAACTAGGTACAGAGACAGGTCCGATAAGGCAAGAGAAACCAGGAACACCATCCTGCTTGCAAAAGGACAGTGTCTTTAGGAGCCTGGGACAACCCCATAGGAGAAGAGAGGCTTCAACCGCTAGTGAGAAAGTGAAGTTGAGAGGAAAAGACAGCCAGGCAAGGCAGGGAGACAAGGAGGAAGCCATTGCTCACAAGGGAAACACTTGAGAGGTGGAACATGGCCAAAGCCAAGGGAATGGAGAGGACCAGCCCAGAGTATTAAGGCATCGAAGATAGCAAGGTGAACAATTTCTGTGTGGAGCTCCTAATGACACTTCTTGACTTCTGAATAATACATTCTGAAGTTCCACATTTAGTCAATGCAAATACTAACATGTAACACAATTGTCATCTTTTGAGAGCTGGGGGAGTGGTTCCATGTTTAAGATCACTTGCTGGTCTTGTAGAGAATGTAGATCCATTACCAGCACCCACAACAGATGGCTCACAACCACCTTTAACAGTAGTCCCAGAGGATCCAAGACCCTGATTATATCCTCTGCAGGTTTCTGCATGTAAAGAGTGCACCCAGACAGGGAGAAATACAAGTGTGCACATAAAGTAAAAAATAAATAAAGTCTTTAAAAAAGCACCATTCTTCAAAGTTTACTATTTGGTTTCCTTGACATTTCTTTGGGCTTGTACAATTGGAATGAAATATTCTATAATTTTTGTTACAGTTAAATTTGGCTACCTTTCATTAGTGTTTCTGGGTTTGTTTTTTTTTTTTTTTTTTTTTTGAGTTTGTTATTTTGTTCTGCTTGTAGTGTTTGGGATAGAATGTTGCACAGGCCAGGCTTGGAGCTGCTCCTAGGCTCTGCAGTTTGTAGCTTAGGCTGGCCTAGATCTCACTATTTTCCTGACTTCATATGCTTTGTTTTTCACATGAAAAGAATGCGCTACCACTCTGAGCTTCTCTCTCTCTCTCTCTCTCTCTCTCTCTCTCTCTCTCTCTCTCTCCTCTGCACTCTTATATTCTTGTAGAGAGGTACGGACCATTAAACAGCACATCTGTAGTGTTTATAATCATGTTCAACATCCCATCACAGTCATGCTCAGCCATCTCTGCTGAGCTCTCTTTCCACCTCCCCTTTCCAATTTTCTTTCATGAGACTCTAGAATTCTGTTCCAGGGGAAGGGGTTGTAGTCACATCAAAAGGAAGAAGACTCTCTGAGTTATCAAGGTCCTCCTTTGTGCCAGACCCTTGCTGTAGATTAAAAATAAAAGATGCCAGCCACCAGTTCATACCCTGTGGGACACCTAGACCAGACAGAAACAGACATACAAAATGAAAACACAACATGCTATGATAAGGATATAGATGAGGAACCACCCAGAGGAGAGGATCCAGATGTTGGAGCAAAGGAGCATGTAGAAGCTGGTGAATTCTGGGGATGCAATATTGAGGGCTGGTGCTCAGGCAGATAGAAACCAATCTGCTGTGTGGGACTGCGTACCTCAGACCATGCATACACAAGCCACATCACTCATTACCTCCCCACCATATCTTTCTCCTTCAGGTCCAGGTGGAACCCTATCACAGATACCAGTTGGAAGATTCTCTTCTCCACTCTTGAGTTCACAGGAAGCCTGGAGGAGCTGGATCTAAGTGGAAATCCAGTGAGCCTCTTTGCACTGTGTAGACTTTGTAAGATCCTGAGAGGCCATGGATGTCATCTTAGGACATTGTGGTGAGTTTGGTTTCGGTTCTCCCCTGAAGCAGGGATGAATGGAATGGAGACCCAATGCAAAACCTGAGTTTAGGGCGAGGGTTCATATTCATCAGATATTCATCAAACTGTCTTGACCACACCTGTAACAGATTGCCTATGATAAACAAATGGGATTCTGTTTTGGAGGAATCATGAGAGACTGACATTCATCAAGGAACCCCACTATAAACAGGCCCTTGAGGTCTTCAGTGGAGCAAACTTTCTATGAAAGGGACTAGGAGAGCTGAAGAACACAGAGACAAAGGGAAGCCCAAGGGAAGAAGGCTCCAGGCCCAGGGAATGGCTTCTCTCCATTTCCTCCTGCTCTCTGCCCTTGTAACCAGCCTTCTACTCTGTTTATTATTTTTTTAATTCATTTTACATACCAACCACAGATGCCCCTTTCATACCCTCCTCCCGCTCCCCCCATCTACTCTGTTTCTATGGACTCCATCTTTATTAAGATTTTACATGCCAAGTTAGATCATGCTCTATTCTATGGCTGGTGAATTCTTGAAATATACCAGTGAGCTGTCTTGGGTATTGTGGAGCTCTGCCATGGTCTGTCACAGCAGAGCAGTGGATTGCTTCTGCAATCCATTGCTTCTGCAGCTCAGCTGTGGGAAGCATGGATTATCCACCCAGACTAGAAAGGTCACTCCAAAGAGCTAAGCACTGCTAATACAGCACATCAGGGCTGACAAAGGGAAACCTGAGTTCAGTTCCCAAGAGCAGTGAGCCCTGGAGAAGCTAATGGTGAGAACCTCCATTCTCATGCAGGCTTGTCAACTGTGGCCTTACATTCAAACACTGTGTGGACCTGGCCTCAGTGCTCAAGGCTAGAACTAGCCTGCTTGTGCTAGACCTGCAGCTGAATGACCTGGGTGACCTTGGTGTGAGGCTGCTGTGTAAGGGGATAAGGAGTCGGAAATGCAACCTCAGAATCCTGGGGTAAGTAATAACCTGAGATTCCCTCTGGGCAGGAGGCAGAGGAAGGGACACAGGTGCATTACTACATGACAAGACATAGAAAAGAAAAGGGACAGATAATGCACAGTCACCCTGGCTCCTGACCAGCTGTGCCACTTATACTCTGGGACTTGGGCAAGTCACTGTCTTCTCTAAAACTCAGTTTCCTCATCTATTAAATAGAATGTCATACCCACCTCATGGATTGTAATGACACAGAATGTACATTTATAAAACCAAAGATAATAGCAGGTAGGTAGTGGACATAGTGGAATCATGTATATTAGCAAGGCTGTATATCCTGAAAGACTCCCAGGTTTGCCTTACTCTAGGACAATACTTCAACCATTCATTCATTCATGAATCTATGCATGTATGTATTCATATCAGGTTAGCCCAGACACTAGGGATAAAATTACAAACACACATGGCTCTGTCCCCTGAAGCTATGTGGAAAGAGACATACATAGATCAACCACCAACACATGACTATGTATTGACAAGCTCTGCTGAATGCCATGGAGTCAACAGTATTGTGAGAATGTCATGCTGTGAGAGATGGACTTCATTGAATGGCTCAGGAGAGTTTTCTGAGGCCTGAAGGAGAAGTAGTACTTGATTTGGTCCAAGCTGAGACCAGGGCCCAAACAGAGGCAGGGTTGGGGAAAGCTCTGGAATAGAAAGAAGCTGGAGTCCTGGAGGGTCACCAGGTTTCACTACAGGAGCCTGAGATAGTCCTCTGTACCAGAAATGGTGACATTCCCCCTTGACTACAGTTTCACACAAGCTCAGAAGCCTCCAAACTACAGCCCTGGAGACCCTGGTCCTCCACTCAGCCCCTTCATGCCGTCTCTGAGCTTCTCCCTCTCCTGTGCCTCCACCTCCCCAGCACGGCCCACAGCCATTTTCTAGTGAAATTCCCAGAGGTGGCTGGCCAGTGCCCTTCATGAGCTCAGAGAACCACAGAGACTCCCTTCCCCTGTAGTGAGAATCTTCTGGTTCTTCCAGCCAACAGGAGAAGTCCATCAGTCCTGTTCCCTGAGACTTCCCTCTGTCAAGCCTTCTTCTTCAACTCTATTATTGTTATTATTATTGTTGTTGTTGTTATTATCATGTTAATCTTGTGTATGTATATGCCAGTGGTTTCTACCTTTCTAATTCTGTAACACTTTAATACAGCTTCTCATGCTTTGGTGACCCAAAACCATAAAATTATTTCTCCATTACTTTATAACTATAATATAATATAATGGTTATGAATTTTAATGTAAATATACAATATTTCCAATGTCCATAGGCAACCTCTGTGAGAGGGTCATTAGACATCTCCACACACAAGTCGCAACCCACAGGTTAAGAACCATTGGTATAGGTGAGTGCAGGTGTCCTCAGAGACCAGAGGAGTCTAATCCCTCAGAACTGGAGTTACAGGTGGATATAAGCTGCCTGATGTGGGTTCTGGTAATTGAACTCAGGTCCTCTGGAAGACTGTATCACTGTAGCTCTCTGGTTCAATTTTGAATGCACAGGAGCAGTTGGGCAGTGAAGAGTTTTCTTTCCACCCTCTGGGAGCTTAAACTGGCCCAGCTGCTTGGCACCTTTGTTCCCCAACCTGCTCTCAGCCATGACTGTTTCTCACAGGCTGAAGAGCCTGTTCAGAGCTGGCGTCTGCTGCACCTGACATTGCTTAACCTCTCACAGGTGCAGGACCTTTCCCCTCCATCCTTGTCTGTGCCTCACAATAGGCAGATGGGAGTGATATAACTACGGTTATGGACTGAGGATGTGGAAACCCAGGGAAGGTCACCCTAACACCAGAAATGCTGGAACTTGAGGATCACAAGAATGGGACCAGCAGACCTCAGGTAGTGGCTGCTGTGTAAGGACAAGGCTTCCTCCCTTAACACCAGAGGGAACGGGGAGGGAGGTGAGAATGGAACCAAGGCTCTTTCCCTCAAGGAGAATACCCATGATCCCAGCACTATGTATTTACTGTGAAGAGCTGCCCACATTCCCTTTGGAGATATGACCATGACCTCCAGTCACTGAAAATCCTGATAGATACTGTGTGGCCCTTTACCAACCAGAATCCCCTCTTGTTACCTTTCCCATGACAGTCTATTTCCAATGACTGAACTGTGGGGCATGGGTATAAAGGGCAAGACCTGCGTTTCAGCTCTGGAAAGTTCCAACGAACCTCATTCTAAATTCAGATCTCCCTGCACACTGACCCAGCCCCATTGAGACTGTGTCATGGACACATCTCCCTCCATGCAATCTGCTACTCTCCATCCTTTGTCCTGGTTTTGAATCCTGAATAAGCCTTAATAAGGCTCCTCACTGGCTCCATCTACAGACAACAGAGTCCAGGATCCTGGACCCTGAGGCCTCATAATTCTGTGGTGGATCCCAGAAGAAACAGCCCCCTCTTGTGCTTACAGACTGGACCAGGCCCCTCTCAGTGACCAGGTGATGATGGAGCTCAGGGCCCTGGAGGCAAAGAATCCACGGCTGCTCATCTCCAGCACATGGTAAGGGGTGGGCACAGAACTACAGGTCAACCCAGCACCTATTTGGTTTCTGATGAGCTGAGAGGTGGGAACAGGGTCCTGGGGTGATGAGAAAGAACAAGCAGAGCCAGGAAGAAACCAGGAACCACACCAATGAAAGTGAGGTAGGTGTGGGGTGTCTGTGTGTGTGTGTGTGTGTGTGTGTGTGTGTGTGTGTGTGTGTGTGTTATGGTTGTATAAGTTCAAAAATAAAATTATATAGTATACCTTATAAGTTCTTCAACTGGGAAAAAAGAATATGAAAAGCTGAGTTAGTGGTGAGTCCTCTGGCACAGCAAGTGTGATAATAGTAGATAATAGTAGCCAGCAGTGAACCCAGACCACTAGACAATGAAAATAGTCACCACAACTAGGAGAGAAAGACACAGACAGAAAGACTCTTAGGGGAAAAAAACCACAATGTGTATCAATGTCTCGACTCCAATATTCAGACACATGTACACACACACACACACACACACACACACACACACACACACTGTATGATGGAGAAGCCACAGGACAGGAAAGTCATCTTCCACTCCAGAGACTGTGCTGAAGCCCCATGTTCTCCCACTTTGGCACAGTTCAGTTCATGACCATGAATTCCATCTGTTCTCAAGTTCCTAGCTGCTGTGACACACTTGAATGGAGGGTGTACTAAAGACTTAGGAGGGTCAGCCTCTCATTGAACAGACATTCCTGCAGACCTACTGTGCATCATACACTGTTTTGAGATCTGAGTGCACATCAGTGAGCAAGACAGGCACATGCCCAACATTTGCTATCTCAGTCCAGCAGGGAGGAGACACTTGTTCTCCCACAGTCACATAATTGTACCTGGGAACCATATTATTACAGTGTTGGACTCTCTGAACTCATCCAAAGCTGAGGTGAGCTGAGGTGAATTCTCAAAGATTGGAAATGAAGGATGAGCCTAGAAGAAGAAAATTCCAGGCAGACATAGAGATTGTAAGGGAGCAGAGAGAGCAGCTCATTGAGGGGCAGGAAACCATGTGTGGGACCATCTGCTCTACCTCACTGTCATCTGGAAGCTCCACAGAAATGCAGGTTCTCAGGCCTCATTCCATTCCTGCTGACTCAGAATCTCCAGTGAGGCAGCTTCCTTTAGTGAACTCTCTGATTTAGCAGGCTGTCCAGGTGACATTTTAACACAGTGATTTGAGAGCCACTGGTCTAGAGGTCAGAGGAACAGGGGCCACAGCAAGAACTATGAACCATGATAAGAAGCTTCTGTTTCTCCCTAGAGGAAATGAAGAGCATTCCAGTGCCTCAGCCATGAAGGGGCATCTCTACCCACTTTTTATGGTCAGCTACTATGTAGAATATGTGCAAGAAGGGACCAGATCAGAAGCAGGGATACCTGTCAGAGGATGCTGCAGTGGTTCAAATCACTCCTCACTCCATCCTAGGACAAGGATGGAGTCTGTGGAGGGGAGAATAGAGAACAGAAGAGAGAGAGATTTTTGGTGGTACTATCTAGGTGATTGGCATTCAGGGTGAGTGATTATTAGTTTGTTTTGTGCAGCTATAACTCAATGTCTGACACTGGACACTTAACATAAAGAACATAGATTATTTCTTGCAGTTCTGGATACAGGGAAGGGTAAGGGCATGGACCCTACATCTAGAGATGCCTTTCTTCCTGTTCCATCCTACTGTGCAATTGGGAAGGCTGAGAGTGAGAGGCCAAGGTGGCTTTAGTGACAAGTCCTGTCAGGCCACAGGAATCTATTCCTGTGATGATGACATTAACTCCTTTGTTAAAGCAGAGCACTCATGATCTCATAGTGTCTTATCCTACATCCTATAAGCACTGCAGCTTTGGGGATTAACTTACCAATGTATGAACATTGAGATACACATTCAAACTCGAGCAAAGGAAGGGTTGAGATGATCCCAGTTCTGGGATATGGATACCCATTAGGATTGGAGCATTCTTCGAGATACAGC
>NW_023505626.1:0-1099 GCF_004664715.2 Peromyscus leucopus | reverse complement strand
AAGAGCACAGACAGACAGACAGGCCACAAATGTATGTCCTGCTTTAGGCAAATAGGAGGAACCAGAAAGCTTTCTATGCATTTGGTTCTTCGCAATCGTCAGCTCAAACCAATCGATACGCCAAAGCATATGTGTGTAGGTGGCATATTTTGCTGTTACTGTGGTATCACTGGCAGACTGACATTGTCACGGTGGGCCTGACTGGAAGAAATGGCGACTCGGTGCATGCTGGCTATGACTGTGAAGACAGGAGGTGTGACACCCAGAGATGGCATACAGACCGGAGCCCAGGGAGTGACAACATGCTGGCGCCCGCCTGCAGGGCCTTACTTTCTCACTTACCAGCTTGCAATTCCCTTCCCTTGAAAGTTTCTGACCCTGCGTCCTCCTTTGTGATCCACCTAACCCAACCCAATCCACTAGACCAAGGGGTTTGCATCAAGACGAGACTATGGCCCTCCTTGAAACCTCTCAGTGGGCCCTTGATATAAAAAACTGTGGGCGGGGATGATCACTTTTTCTCGCTAGCAGTAACCCACTTCAAGTCAACCGTTATTTAATAAATGGCCATTAAGTGATGAGAATTATGGTCCTTGGCATACAAGATGGGACACTATCTTAATTGTTTTTTATCATGGCTGTAAAAGAAATTACCACTTAAGAAGCTTAAAACAGCACACATTAGAATTTTTTATGTGGGGGCTGGAGAGATGGCTCAGCAGTTAAGAGTACTGGCTGCTTTTCCAAAGGACCTGGGTTCAATTCCCAGCACCCACATGGCAGCTCACAACTGTCTATAACTCCTGTTCCAGGGGATCCAACACCCTCACATTGACATATATGCAGATAAAACACCAAAGTACATAAAATACAAGTAAATTATTTCAATTTTTATGTGTATCAGTATTTTGTCTGCATGTATGTCTGTGTACAGTGCTGGGCAAGGCCAGAAAGGGCACCCAGTCCACTGGGACTGGAGTTACAGACAACTGTAAGCTGCCGTGTGGGTGCTGGGACTTGAACATGGAGCCCCTGTGAAAGCCACTAATGTTCTTAACTGCAGAGCCGTCTCTCCAGACCCTGAGCACACATTTCTAAT
>NW_023505625.1:0-3796 GCF_004664715.2 Peromyscus leucopus | reverse complement strand
CCACAGAAAAGTAACTAATATGCACATTATCTTTTTCTTCATCTGGTGAATTCTACAGAATCAATGTAGAACGTGGATGTTTTCCTTCTGTACCTTTCTAATAGTGCAAAGACTAAGGAAAGAATTAATAAATGGCATGCTGGTCAGCAGACAGTTCCAAGCAAGTTATTCATTGCTTCATATGATCAATCTCTTCACAAATCTTAGCACCCCCCTATTTGGGGGGATTATGATAGATGAAAGAACTCAGAGATACTTTCTGGTGATTCATCCTTAGCTTCCACATTCTATTTTCAAGGTTTTCTTTGATTCATGTTTATGATTCATTATTGGATCTCCAGAATTATGAAAGTAGATTCATTTTATTTCTAAATATAAATCAGAACAGCACTAATAGACACCACTTTCCAAATTGCTCCAAATCTATCATCATCTGACTCGTGAAACATGAACATTCTTTTAATGGATTACAGATACTCAATCCTACCACCAAATACACAGAATGTAAACCATGGGAGAGATAAGCTGAATTATCCATCTCCAGTCTTGATATGTCCTTACGATCTTCTTATGGCTAAAACCTAAAAACACTAGAAGTTTATACTTTTCTCCACTTGGATGGGAGTCGGCGGGGCTTCCACGAGGTAGGGCAGTGGACCATCAGTGTGTTTAGTGCTGACACTCAGGCAGAATAGAGATACTGGCTACCTTGTGTGTGTGCTCATGGGTAAGGGGCAGCCCAGGAGAGAAAGCCCAGACATCCTCAGATGGTTCTGTTACTTACTGTGTCTTAATTCAGCAAAGTGTGTCAAATGGCTAAACTCCAAATCATGGGGATGGGAACACAGTGCTGCTGCCTTCCTCAGACCAGGTCCAATGCATGATGGTATGTTATCAGTCGTTCAGTGTTTTTTTTTTTTTTTTTTTTTTCCCCAATTTGACACAAGTATGTCACCTACGAAAAGGATCCTCAGATGAGAGAATATTTCTGTTAGATTGCCTGCGGGAACATTCTATTGATTGGTGTTTTTTTGTGGAAGGGCCCACCCAGTTCATGGTGAGCAGTGCCACAGCCCTGGTCTTGGGTTGTATGTGAAAGCAGGCTGAACAAGCCATGGGGAGCAAGCCAATAAGCAGCATTCTTCCATAGTCTCTGCTTCAGTTTCTGCCTCTAGGTTCCTTCCTTGAGTTCTTACCTCGATTTCCCTTCATGGTGGGCTCAGGCCTTTCTTTCTACAGATTTCTTTGGTCATAGTGTTTATCACATGAATAGGAAGTAAATACACCAGGGCAAGAGAGGGACAGTTGTGATGATGAATCCATTTCTGCTTAAACTGGTGCTAAGGAATTACATTAATGAAATTCATGTCTGCGCAAACTTGAACGAGGATGTGATATTTTCATTTTACAAAGAAAAGGGACAGAGAGACTTAGTCACTTGCTGAAGATCTCACAGCTAACGAATGGCAGAGCTTGGATGCAAAGGAGGTGGATGGCTCACAGGTGAAGGCAGGAGAATTCCTGCAAGCTCATCCAGCCATGTGCGCAGTGGGAACCAAACTGTGAAGGTGGAAACTGATGTCGGAAATTCTCTGAGCTCCATATGTATACTCACACACATGAACACACACACACACATGCACACGCACACGCACACAGAGTCACACAGTTTAGAGAAGAAGACAAGAGGAGATAGCAGTGTTCACATCAGGGAGTACTCTCTGGGAAATAGTTGCATGAGTGGGGGCATTCACAAAGGAGCTGGGTGTGGTGGTGCATGTCTAATTCCAACTGTTGTGAGGCTGAGATGGTCGAATGTCTGTCTCAAAACACCCCAACAAAATAAAAACAATGACCAAACTAAACAAACCCAAGTGAGAAATATAAGAACTCAGAGAAGAGACAAATGATGAGAACATAGAGAAATCTGAAATAATATGTTGGTATAAATTAGGAAACAATAATAATAAAAATAGTAATGATGATGATGATGATGTTGATAAAATAGTAGTGGGCTGTTTATGTGGCTGGAATATAGAGTACATACCTAACATGCAAGGCCCCAAGTTCCATTCCCAGCACCCCAAACTGAAAAGAACAAACAAACAAACAAAAACCCCAAACAGAATCACAGGAAGTAAGTCACCCAAGACAAACATACACGACAGTAGAGGAGCCCAGAGGCAGCACCCAGAGCATGATCAGAGTAAGACAGCAACTTGAAAGGACATTTCAATGGATGGGAGGGAAAACTCTAAACACGGGCTAAGTGAGAGGCATACAACACTGTCTTAGTTAGGGCTTTATCGCTGTGAAGAGATATGACCACTATGACCACGGCAACTCCTATAAAGGAAAACATTCAATTGAGGCTGGCTTACAGTTCAAAGGTTTAATCTGTTATTGCCACGGCGGGAAGCATGGCAGCATGCAGGAGGACATGGTGCTGGAGAGATATCTAAGAGTTCTACATCTGGATAGGCAGGTAGCAGGAAGAGAGAGGGACACTGGGCCTAGCTTGAGCCTTTAAAGCCCCAAAGCCCGCCCACAGTGACACACTTCCTCCAGTAAAGCTGCACCTACTCCAGGAATGCCACACCTCCTAATGCGACTCTCTAAGCATTCAAATATGAGTCCATGGGGGGGGGGAGCATTCTTACGCAAACCACCACAAACACTTAACAGACTTTGGTTCTGAGAAAGATAAAAGAATAACAGTGGGGAAATACCTGAGGGTAAACCCAATCATATTTTCAAATGCAAGAGAATATGTGCATATGTATTCAATTCATTAATTATTTATAAGGTGTGTGTGTGTGTGTGTGTGTGTGTGTGTGTGTGATTTTTTATTTAAAATACACACTCTAGGTAAAAGAAAGAACACTTGACTATTCAACACTGAGCTAAAGCCTTAGAGTCCCAGGTCTTTAAAGAATTAAAGAGGAACTCCCAACAACTAGACTCTCAGTGGAAGTATCACCCTCTTTAGACTTTTCCACAGTAACATTTATCCAAGGCTAGAGTTGCAACACAGAATCATAAGAACAATGATACAGTCCCAGTAGTTAAATGATATAGAATGGAAAGTATAGAGTAGACTGCAAAGCCTAGCAATAGATGCGGTAGACAGTAATGTAGACATGAACAAATGTCTATTCACTCCAGACTGCACTGAGGACAGACCAAAGGAAGTTTCACTTGAGTGTAGCACGAGAAGGAATGAGTGCTTTGGGGCTGCAGCAACCTGGGGAGGGATTTCTAACCTACTAACCAGAACATGGGTGACTCCAAGGCAGCTGAATTACCAAAAAGCCTACTTTAAGCATGGGTGAGTAACCGTGAAAGCTGGAATCCTGGATCTCTCTGCCCTACATACATACAGGCTTTTGTACAAGAACTTCTCTACAATTGTTATTGCTTATATGACCTTGGAAGGACCTTTATGGAACCTTGTAAATATCTGGACGCTTCCTAAATTTTGTTTGTTTATGAACTTTCTAAGCCTGGTGAGTCTAATTACCTTCTTGAGTCTTAGTGTTTCCATCCTACCTCTGGAAGGGGATGTTTCAATCTGGAGGAAGTAGCTACTCCAGAAGGATGCTGTGGTTTCCGTCTCTGGGATGTAGGAGTTGCTTTACTCTTGACCCACACCTCCTTCAATTAAGTTGCTTATATATCCATTCTTAGGTTTCTTTTCTTTAACCTCTTTGTCTTTCAAATTAGATTTGCCAGAGTTGGCTTTTAATGTTGTGTTCTTTTAAGTTTTAAAACAAAGCTTGTTATTTTATTGGGAAAG
>NW_023505624.1:0-72729 GCF_004664715.2 Peromyscus leucopus | reverse complement strand
CAAGAATTCTCCTACAGGAATTTTAATGCATAGGGAAGATATTGTTTTGGAATGGATATTTCTTCCAAATAACAGAGTAAAAAATTAAAAACTTATGTGGAAAAGATCTCTGACTTGATTTTAAAAGGAAAATTGAGACTTTGTCAATTAGCAGGAATAGACCAGCAGAAACTGTAGCACCTTTAACTAAGGATAAAATTGACAAATTATGGGCAGAAAGTGAACCTTGGCAAAGAGCTTGCAGTAATTTTTTTGGGAGAGATTCACTTCAAAAATTGGAATTCTATGCTATTCTGTTGGTATTAATGGATTTTTCAGAACCTCTCAACATAGTTACTGACTCTCAGTATGCTGAAAGTGTGGTCTTACATATTGAGACTGCAAAATTTATTCCTGATGAGTCAGAATTAACTTTGTTATTTATTCAGTTACAAGATAGGAATAGGAAGCATCCTTTGTACATAACTCACATCTGATCTCATATGGGTCTTCTAGGCCTCTAGCACAAGGTAATGATGAGATTGATAAACTCTTGATAGGAAATTTTCTGGAAGCCTCAGAATTTCATAAAAAATTCATGTCAATTGTAAAGGTTTAAAAAAGGATTTTTCCATAACCTGGCAACAAGCAAGGATATTATAAGGAAATGTCCTACTTGTTCTTACAATCAGACTCCACTACCAGCAGGATGTAACCCAAATAGTACTCAGAGGAATGAAATATGGCAGATAGATGTTTTTTATTTTGCAGAATCTGGAAATCGAAATAAGAACACCATACTATTGATACTTCTCCAGGATTTCAATGGGCAACTGCTTTGTGTTCCAAAAAGGCTGATTCTGTAATCAGCCCTCTTCCCAAGCCACCCCACATCCTACATCTCCCAAATCAAGGTCTCCCATGGGGAGTCAGCAGAGCCTAGCACACTGAGCCTAGGCAGGTCCAAGCCCCTTCCCACTGCACCAAGGCTGTGCAAGGTGTCACACCACAGGCACTGGATTACCAGAAGCCTGCCCATGCACCAGGGACAGATCCAATCCCCCTGCCTGGGTGCCCCCTCAAACAGTTCGAGCCAAACAACCGTCTTCCATATCCAGAGGCCTCATCCAGTCCATGGGGACTTGACAGCCACTAGTCTAATGTTTTTTATTTATTAAGACCTTTTAGAAATTTGTTTACAACATGCCATGAACATGCCATACTGTTGATCAAGCTTGCATACCACCACATCTCTGTATCATTGCTTACCTGAGAGACACAATTAGGAAGCTGTTCTTGCCTCCATTTTAGAACTGTTTTTAAAAGCTTTCTCAGGTTTTAGGTAGGAATTCTTGCTACCATGTTGGGCACCAAATGTAGCTGTAATTTCTCTGGTCCTACCCGGCCCAAATGTCCCAAAGTTGCTTATAAATAATCACTCAGAAGCTTAATATTAACTGCAAATTATATGACCTATGGGTGAGGCTTCTTGCTAGCCAACTCATAACTTAACTCAACCCATTTCTATTAATTTATATGTTGTCACATGGCTGTGGCATTACTTGTCTGCTGGCACTTTGCTGCTCCTTCGGAGGTGACTGGTGTCTCCTTGACTCCACCCTTCTTCCTCACATCTTCAGTTTGATTGCACTGCCTAACCTTATCCTGCCTGCTGTAGGCCAATGCAGCTTTATTTATTAACCAATCAGAGCAACACATATTTACAACATACAGAAAGACATCCTACAGCAAAGATGCATTACATTCATTTATACTGTGGAATATTTGTTTAGTGATACAAAGATGTGTTGCATTCTTTTATGTTTCATTTGTTTAATTCTATAAAGCTGTCTTCAACATCCTTAGCCATCAGGAAAATGCAAATCAAAATGACTCTGAGATTCCATCTTACACCTGTCAGAATAGATAAAATAAAAAGCACAAGTGACAGCTCATGCTGGAGAGGATGTGGAGTTAAGCTTGTACAGCCATTGGAAATATTGTGGTTTATCAGAAAGTTGGGAATCAATAAATTTACCTCAAGAGCCAACTATACCATTCTTGGCATATAACCAAAGGGTGCTCAATTATACCACAAAGACACTTGCTCAACTATGTTCATAGCAGCTTTATTTGTAATAGCCAGAACCTGGAAACAACCTAGATGTCCTCCACCAAGAATGAATACAAATAATGTGGTACATTTACACAACAGAATCTTACTCAGCTGTTAAAAATGATGACAGCATGAAATTTGCAGGCAAATGGATGGAACTAGAAAAAAATCATCCTGAGTGAGGTCCAGACCAGAAAGACAAATATCATATGTATTTACTTATAAGTGGATATTAGCTGTTAAGTAAAGGCTAATCCACAAACCTAGAGAAGCTATTTAATAAGGAGGGCTTAAGGGGGATGAATGGATCTCTCTGGGAAGGGGAAATAAAGTAGTTTTAAGGGTGGACTGGGACAGGTGGGAATGGGAACAGGAAGGATCAGGTCGGGGGATGGAGGGAGAGAGTACTGGGAGAGATGACTGGAATTAGGGGGCATGTCAGGGGATAGGTAGAAACCTAGTACAATGGAAACCTCCAGGAATCTATGGAGGTGTCCCTTGCAAAGCATCCTAGTAATAGAGGATAAGGAGACTAAACCAGACATCTTCTGTAACCGGGCAAGACTTCCAGTGGAAGAATTGGGACACCAACCCATCCACAAACCTTTAACCTACAATTTGTCCTGCTTGCAAGTTGTGCTGTGGTAAAGGTGGTGCAGAAATTCTGGGAGTGGCCAACTAATGTCTGGTCCAGCTTGAGACCCATGCCTCAAGAGGGAGCCCATGCCTGACACTACCTAGAGGGCCAGGAAACATAACAGGCAAAAAAAAAAAGCCAATGAAATGATTCCTAATGATATTCTTCTGCTATACTGGTAAACCAGAACTTAGCATAACAGTCATCAGAGAGGTTTCATTCAGCAAATAATAGAAGCAGATGCAGAGACCCACAACCAAACATTAGGTGGAGCTCTTAGGGAATCCCACTGAAGCGGGAAGGAAGGTTGTAGGAGCCAGAGGGTCAAGGACATCACAAGAAACCCAGAGAATCAACTAACCTGGGGCTCACAGGGGCTCACAGAGACTGTAGTGACAATCAGGAAGCCTATATGGTTCTGAACTAGGGCCTCTGCATATATGTTATGGTTGTATAGCTTGGACTTCTTGTGGGACTCTTAACAGTGGAAGCAGGGGCTGTCTCTGACTGTTTTGTCTGCTTTTGTGACCCTTTCCCTCATACTGGATTGCCTTGTCCAGCCTTAATATGAGGTGAGGTGCCTGATCTTACTGCAATTTGATATGCTATGTTTTGTTGATATCCCTGGGAGGCCTAATATTTTCTGAAGGGAAGTGGAGGAGAAGTGGATCTGGGCAAGAAGAGAGGTGAGGACAAGGGACTTGGAGAAGGGGAAGGAGGGGAAACTGCAGTCAGGTTGTATTGTATGGGAGAATAATAAATAAATAAATTTTTTAAAAGAGGCAAAAAAGAACTGAACTTTTGTAGCACATCACACAGTTTTGATTAATCTTTTAACTATTTCTTTAGCTATTTTTCTTCTGATTGAATCTTAAAAAATTAACTTGCAAAAATACTTGTATATATTTACAATGATGTATAAATGTTATTTTTTTAATTTTTTTATATATATTATTAATTTTACAATACCATTCAGTTCTACATATCAGCCATGGTTCCCCTATTCTCCCCCCTCCCACCCCCTCCCCTCCCCACCCCACCCCCCCAATCCCACCTCCTCCAGGACAAGTCCTCCCCTGAGGACTGCGATCAACCTGGTAGACTCAGTCCAGGCAGGACCAGTCCCTTCCTCCCAGACTGAGCCAAGTGTCCCTGAATAAGCTCCAGGTTTCAAACAGCCAAAATGTTATGTTTTAATCTATGTGATTATAATATAAATATCTAATAAAATGAATTAAAACAAAAATATCAAACTTACATTAAATTAGAGAGAATAGCAGATTGATCTCCATCTTGTTATTCATCTTCAACTCATGGAAAGCTTTATTTCATCTATATGAAACCCCTTATACTATAACATACTATAAAAATTTCAGTATGTGTATACAAAATATACTCTTAAATTGAATTACTATATGGTGATATTTTGTTTGTGGTTTAACAAATAAAGCTTGCCTGGAGATCAGAGTGTGGAGTAAGCCACTAGTTAACCATTGAGGCCAGGGTGGTGGCACACACTTTTAATCCCAGCACTAGGGAGGAGGAAACAGAAAGTTATATGACTGGGCAGAGAGAGGAATATAAGGCAGATGGAGACAGGAGCTTGGCCTTTTTCAGGCTAAGGAGTTGTAGTGGTAAGAGGTGACTGTGGTTGTTCTGCTTCTTGGATCTCTCAGCATTTACCCCTATATTGACTCCAAGTTTTTATTATTAAGACCAATTAAAATTCACACTACATAACTGAAATACCATTATTCCACCAAACAATATTTCCTTAATGGCATCAATTACTTAGCCAATGTTATTAATATCTGTATCTATATACCTTTCCTATCATCTATCACCTTTAAAATTTTTCTTTCTTTCTTTCTCTTTCTTTCCTTTCTTTCTTCTCTTTTTTTCCTTTCTTTTCTTTCTCTTTCTCTCTCTCTCTCTCTCTCTCTCTCTCTCTCTTCTCTCTCTCTCTTTCTTTCTTTTTTCTTTCTTTTATAGCCTGGCCACAGTTTCCCCTCCTCCTCTCCTCCCAGTTTCTCCCATCCCCCTCTATTGCCACCCCTTAATCCACTCCTCCTCCATTTCTCTTTAGGAAAACATCTTTTTTAATACATGGTTCCCAGCTCATGACTTCTTTGTTATTTCCTAAATGCCAAGAACATTGGTTCCTGGAGTAGAATAGCTTCAAAGCAATAAAGATAAAAAGACAGTCTTTTTATTATACTTTGATTAGCCCATTTATATTACTATAACAAAATATTTGAGACTAGGTAACTTATGAGGAGACGTTTATAGTTTTGGTCCAGAGTTAAGGACATTCATATTGGTAAGTCCTAAGCCAGTGAAGAACATCACATGGCAATAAATAAGGAACAAATATGTATGTGTCCTGGTTTTTTTCTTCCTCTTCTCATAAAACCACCAGTATTCAAACATGGAGATTCCACTCTGGTTGCGTTTTCTGATCCTGATCATTTCCCAAAGGCTCCATCTCCAAATACCATTGTTTTAATACTGCAGAATGAGGATTAAGTTTCAACATGAGAATCCCTGAGGACACACCCAAACCACACTGTATCATTATTCTCTTGCCCTCCAAGGTTTATAGTCTGGTCACAATGTAAAATACAACCATTTTATTCCAGTAGTCCAAAATGCATTCTAACATTAACTAAAAAGTTCGGAAATGAAGGTCTCAAGGCAAACTCCTTCCCTGAATGAGCCTGTAAAATCAAATTATTTATTTCAAACACATGATGATAGGAGAGATACAGGGTATATATTCCCACTGAAAAGGGGAGAAATAGGCAAATACAAAAGAAAACCAAACCTCAGCAAGAACACACTAAGTTTTTAAAGCTCTTAAGTCCAGCACCCTATACATATTTGCAGCAATGGGTGGGACCCAAGAACTTGGGCAACCCTACCTCTATGGATGCTTTATGGCTGGTCATAGATCACATGGCTATTCTTTCAGATTGACTTTGCATTCTGCATGCAACTTTCCCTGGTAGACATTGCACACTGTTAGCAGCTATACATATCTGGAGTTCTTATTACAGCCCCATATTCCTGACTTCTCCATTCATCTGCCAATTTAGAACTCTCTGCAGGAGCCCTGACCCTATGGCTAACTTCTACCTGGGATCCCAAGATTTGTTCTAAAACTTTAGCAGAAAATCATGACCTCATTACTCTTACATTCTAAATACCTATAGAATCAGCACCATATACATACCCAAAGATCTACCACTGGCATAAGTGGTGCCTGAGTCCATCTGAGCCAGGGTTCTAGCCATGAAATGCTTTGCCAAATGATGCAGGGAAATAAATTCTGAAGCATCTAATTAGTAGGAAGCCTATAGAGAATATACCTCAGAGACATTCCTGTAACATTTCTGGAAATCATCTGGACTTGTGATGAGTGAGGGAACCTCAAATATTTATGAGACAACCTAAAGGCCCTGTCATACCACCTTTATGCAAAGCAACTGGCTCACTTTTATGTACATGAATTTTTTTTAGGAAGCAGTGCCTCAGTTATACTCTTGTATATATTTTTGTTCTCTTTCTTCCTATATTCTTCCCACTGTTTCCTTTTGATCTTGAATGTCACTATAAATCTTACTAAAAGCTAATTGTAACTATGTCACAGTTTAAATGCTTTGTTGTTTTGAAATCTTCCTCTGACAGATAAATTAGTCCATCACATTTTTGTTGATGCTAATTTATAAGGTTTTGCACATGCTAGACAATTTTTCTTCCTACAGAAGCTTTACCCTTAGCCTTCAGTTTTTAGAGGAAGGGTTTAACTATCTTAAAGCTTGCCTGAACTTGCTATGTAGCCCACAGTGGTCTTGACTTTGTGATTCTTCTCTTTCTACTTCCCAAATTCTGGAATTATAGGCCAGTACCACCATACCAGGGAGCCTATTATTTTTAAGTTCAGAGTTTCATAGTTATATTTTAGGGTCTTGTCATAATTCAGTTAGATTACCTGAGATCTTTGTGCTTTTTTGATGTATGTATTAATTTATATAAACTTCTTTTTAAATACCTCTTTTGTAGCATCCAATTGGGGTTATGTGCTCTACCATTTATTTATTTCTTCTTAATTTCTTCCTTGGTCCATTGGTTCAAGAATAAGTTATTTAATATCCATGTAACTGTATAATTTTCAAAGGTTGTCTTAATATGATTACTAATTTTATTGTATTGTAGTTAGAAAAAATAATTGAGTTGATCATTAAAAAATAATTGAAACTAGTTTTGTGGCTTATCCTATTATCTATCCTGAAAAATGTTCCATGCATTGATGAAAAAAAGAGTACATTTAGCAGCTTTTGGATAGAATGTTCTATGGCATCTATTAGGTCTTAATGATATATATTACTGAAAATGGAGAGGTAAAGTCATATAGTATTATTGTATTGAGTCTAACTCTCACCTTCAGGTTTATTAACTTAAAATGTATATTTTGTGTGTCATTTTTAATGTTTTTGAATAAAAGCCCATTTAATATATGGTTATTGTTACAGTTTGAACATAAAATGTCTACCACAGGCTCATCTGTTTAAACACTTAAGTTCCAGCTGGTGGCACCATTTGGAGAAGTTGTGAAAACCATGAAACATAGTTAGCAGACATAGGCTACTAGGGGTGGGTTCAGAGAGTGTTAGCCCTTTCCAGTCCCATCCTATCTTTCTCCTGACCTGCCAAAAAGTGATGAGCTGCTATTTCATGCTCCTGCTACTAGGACTGAGCTGCCTCAGCCACTATTGCCTTCCTTCCTATGATGTACAGTCCCTTGAAACTGGAGCCCAAATAAATCCTTTCTCCCTTAAGTTGATTTGTTAGATATTTTGCTACATGTATGAGAAAACCCAACTAATTAAATTACTTCTTTCTTTTCCATTCCATTTGCATGAAGTATTTATTTTATTCCCCCACCTTCAGTCTATGTGTATCCTTATTTTGAAATATAGATGTTTGATTTTATACAACATCTTCCTACATTTTACCTAATGCATTAAAATAGCCATTTTAATTGTATCTTAATACAGGTCTATACTAAAGATATAAATTATTTACATGATATATTGACAATATTAGAGATTCAAAATTTACATGTATAGATACTCTAAACCAATTAATTTTATAGCATTTCAAATTTCTTTCTTTTAGTTTGAAAAACTATCTTTAATTATCTTAGTTAGGGTTTTATTACTGTGAAGAGACTCCATGACCTTGGCAACTCTTATAAAGAAAAACATTTAATTGGGACTGGCTTACAGTTCAGAGGTTTAGTCCATTATCATTCATGGTGTGAAGCATGGTGGCCTGCAGGTAGGCAAGGTGCTGGAAAAGGAGCTGAGATTTCTACATCTGGATCAGCAGGCAGCTGAAAGACACATGACACAGTGGGCGTGACTTGAGCATATGAGACCTCAAAGCCCACCCCAGTGACATATTTGCTCCAACAAGGCCACACCTACTCCAACAAGGCCACACCTCCTAGTAGTGCCATTCTTTATGGACCTACAAGGACTGTTTTTATTCAAACCACATTAACTGACCCTTTCTTTCTTCCTTCTGTTATCCCCTTGCCCTTTTTGAGGCAGAGTTTCACTCTGTAATCTCAACTGGCCTGGAAATAAGTATGTATGTAGCTCCAGCTGGCCTCAAACATATGACACTTCTGCTTCAGCTTCCAAAAGAGTGAATTATAGACATGCCTGACCAAACATTTCCTGTAGGACAGCTCTGGTGGAGATATATTTCTTAAGATTTTATCTGGAAATGTCATTTCTACATAAAAAATTTGGGGGGATATAGTACTGGTTAGCACAATTACTTCTTCATTAGTATAAACATCTCATGCTACTCTCTCCTACCTGTAATGATTCTGCTGAGAAATCTGTTCTCATACCAATTAGGGATACTATTTTTGTATTATTAAATAAATATTATTTTGCTGCTCTTGGGAATCTTCTTTTACCCCTTTTTCTACTTACTTATTTATTTTTCTCTCATATATTACATCCAGACTGCAGGTTCCCCTCCCTCCTTTCCTCCCAGTCCATCCCCCCTACCACCTCCCCTCTCTCCCAGATCCACTCCTTCTCTATTTTCATTTAGAAAAAGGCAGACCTCCCAGGGGTATCAAGTAAACATGGTAACATCAAGTTTTAATAAGATTAGGCACATACCCTCATATTAATAATGGATGAGGCAACCAAGTAGGAGTAAAGGGTTCCAAAAGCAGGCAAAAGAGTCAGAGACAGGCCCCACTCCCACTGTCTTTAAGAGTTCCACAGAACACCAAGATACACAACCATAACACATATGAGAAGACCTAGGTTAGACCCATATAGGTTTCCTGATTGTCACTCCAGTCTCTGTGAGCACCTATGAGCCCTGGTTAGAATGATTCTGTGGGTCATTTTCTTGTGGTGTCCTTGACCCCCCCTCTGTGTAGTCAGAAGTTTTCCTGTGTCCCGGCTGGCTGGCAGTCAGGACAAATCTCTCCCACTCGTGTCCCCCAAGCAAGCACACAGAGGCTTATATTAATTATAACTGCTTGGCCACTAGCTCAGGCTTATTACTGACTAGCTCTTACACTTAATTTAACCCATAATTCTTATCTATGTTTAGCCACATAGCTTGGTACCTTTTCTCAGTTCTGCCTTGTCATCTTGCTTCCTCTGTGTCTGCTGTGACTCCTGACTCAGCCCTTCTTCTTCCAGAATTCTCCTTATCTGCTTGCTCTGCCTATACTTCCTGCCTGGCTACTGGCTGTAGCAGGAATCTTAAAAAGTTCTTATTAATAAAATCAAATCCGGGGCCAGTTATTGGGGTGAAATGCTGGAAGGTCAGAGAGGCAGAACAAGCCACAGCTATCTCACCTCGCCGGATCCTCAGCTGGTCTTGTCTCCTCAGACTGGAGGCCTCTGAGTCTTCATCCGGAATAGGTCTCAGTTGAATTACTGCTCAAAAGCCTGAATGCTTAACCAGCCAAAAATCTTCTAGTTTCTGGTTCTCACGCCTTATATATCTTTCTGCTTTCTACCACCACTCCCTGGGATTAAAGGCTGGCTTTCTGGGATTAAAGGCATGTGTCACCATGCTTGGCTATTTCCAATGTGGCCTTGAACTCACAGAGATCCAGAGGGATTTCTATCTCTGGAATGCTAGGATTAAAGGTGTGAGTGCCACCATTTTCTAGCCTTTGTATCTAGTGGCTGTCTGTTCTCTGACCCCAGATAAATTTATTAGAGTACACAATATTTTGGGGAACACAATACTACCACATTTCCTCTCTTTTTGTCTAAAATTAAAGAAAGCTTATAACTAATACAAGAAAAACTATCCAATAAGTATATACAATATATACAGCCAAAATTACATTAATGATGTCTAGTCATTTACATTTGACAGACACAGATAAAAAAAACTCCATTATATATATTAACAATGTCCAGTCCAGTAACATCTGATACAACTCAGACGAAAAAATTTTCATTACTTATCTTATTAAAACAAGTAGTTCCTTTTTAAAAGTAGATTCCATAATCTCCTTTTTATCTTATCATATCCATATTTTCTCTTTTTTCTTTTCATAATAGATTCATTAGTCTACCTTTTGTCATTTTTATATCTTCCCCTTTTTCTTCAAGTGTAGATTCAGTGATCTACCTATTTATCCTATTATTTCTTTATCTTTTTTCTCAGAGTAGATTCGATGATCTATCTCATATCTATATTCTCTTTTTCTTTTTGCTTTCTAGGGGTGAAGATATCTTTAGGGAATCTTGAAAAGAAAATTTTTTGGGTTAATCATCAAGTCCTGTATCATTTGTCCATTCTCTGCATAAAAGGAAAGTTTCAGGGCTTGTTTCAAGTCCTAAGTTCGAGTAGTCTGTCAGGCTGGATCATCTCAGCTAGTCCTCTCAAAATTGTCCTCACCAGTTTGTAGTCCAAAAGTTGATTCTTCCATGGTGTTAATCAGCTTAATGGCTTTATCATAGTCCATGTGGAATCATCGTTGTAGGATCCCATCATACTTTTGAAGATTTCAAAGTCACTGTTAGGCAATGGTCATGTTTCCTGCAGACTCTTTTTTTTTTTTTTTTTTTTTTGCCTCCTCTGTGGTTTGGAGCAATCACAAGTCTGATAAATTGTCTGTCTCTCGGAACCAATGAACATTCTTCCCTAGAACAGAAAATCTTCACAATAATTTCTCCCCACCATTTGTCTTGCCAAACTTTTCCAAACTGACCTTTGCCGATGTTTTTTCTTGTAACACGATGGTCCTGGCAATTCTTCTCTGAACCAGCAGCAGTAAACCCTTCGTCCCAGGTAGCAGCATCACCGCAGTCACAACAGAGGAGAAGGAGCTGGCAAACATGGAACAGTAGCCACTGCTTCCATGATTCCCGCACTGTTTGTGGTTAAGTCCGGGCCAAAGCTTCTCCCAAGCCTCCTAGGCCGGCTTCAAACTCAGGATCCTCCTGCCTCTGTCTCCTTCAGCAAATCCTACAAGCGTGCGCCACCACAACCAGCTGAGTGTAGCTTGGGCCGAGCTGGGGCTCACAAGGCCACAGGCAAACAGCTTTTTCATGAATTCGTATCACGAACGTTGGGCGCCAACTGGCCAATCAGTGTTTCATTAAAATCAGTGTAAAAGGGCATTATCCTACAGCACCTCTGGCTCCTATAATCCTTCCTTCCCTCTCTTTGGTGGGATTCCTTGAGAAGTCTGCTAATATTTGGTTGTTGGGTCTCTGCATTTACTTCTATTCTCATTTACTAAGTGAAGCCTCTCTGATGACTACTATGCTAAACTCTGGTTTACCAGTATAGCAGAAGAATGTCATTAGGAATCATTTCATTGACTTTTTTTGCCAGTTATTTATATTTGGTTCTACCCTAGGTCTCTGGCTTATTCAGCCTCAAAGTTCAGTTCTTTTAAATTCTTTTTCTGGTTTAATGATTTAGATGAATTGACTTAACTATTCCAGTTTTCATTTTCTTTGCACTGAATTGTATTTAAGAGAAGAATTACAGTACTATCTTGAAAGCAACCATTTCTTTCTTAATGCCTAGAATAAGTATACAATATTTGTTTTAATACATGTCTGCTGAATAAACAAAAGAAAAAAAATGAAATACTCTGTTTGTAGTCAACTGAACTTATTTTAGATTTGACTATTACATTGTCAATACAAAATTTAACTTATCAGCTTTAGTAAAATTTATTTATTACTATATGTAATAAGATCTGTTAAGTAAACATCTAAATCTGTAAGATAATACGTCACAAAGTTGCTTGCCAGAGGCAAATTCATCATTTGAAAGAGATTTTATAGCTGGACATGGTGGCACAAGCACTTGGGAGACAGAGACAAGTAGATCTTCATGAGTTCAAAGTGAGCTTGGTCTACATTGTGAGTTGGAGCGCAGCCAGGGGTAACATAGCAAGACCCTGCCTTTAAAAAAGACATTTTATTGATTTGGCTATTTACTTATGATGTAAATAGATTACTTATGATAGATTGGGGATAAGTGTAAATATAGGCAGATAAATTAATAGAATAATAAATGTGATGAAAACAGAGACATTTAAGTTTTTCATTTCTATTTACATATAATTTCTAGTGTTTCCTCTGAAACTACACCATGTATGCAATGATTTTCTTTTCTTTCTTTTTTTTTTTTTTTTTTTTTTTTGGTTTTTCGAGACAGGGTTTCTCTGTGTAGCTTTGCGCCTTTCCTGGAGCTCACTTGGTAGCCCAGGCTGGCCTCGAACTCACAGAGATCCGCCTGGCTCTGCCTCCGAGTGCTGGGATTAAAGGCGTGCGCCACCACCGCCCGGCGCAATGATTTTCTTAAAAGAGCTGCAGATATGTTCAAGGCATTGAATGTATGATAGTTGACCAGAAAAATTAAACTTTTGTAAATAAGTGCCAGGCAAACCCTTGGAGAGGAAAAATGCACCTTGATTAAATTAATAAAAGAAGAAATTCTCAAGCATGCAAATGCCAACGATTTTCACATAAACCAGAGATGTCATCTTTTTGCACCTTCTTATTGGCACTGGGGCTCAAAATGGAAATAAGCAGACTCTTTTTAAAAAGGGATGTTTGAAAATGCTAAATATTGTTTGCTAATATACTGTTAAATATGAAAAAATATCAATGACATTTTATATCAGCATATAAACTAGGTACTTTGCATTCATTACTTTAATTCTCTTACTAATCCTGCAAGTTATGTATCATTGATACAAAAATTGGAGATGCAGACAACTTGACTAAGTTTGTAGTTATTAACCAAACCAGTTTTGTTTAGCTTGGAGCCCAAACTTTTAATGTTCTTCATGAAATGTCTAGTGCAAGATACTCTGAAACACAAATATCACCTCAAGGGTACTTGGTATTAAATATGACAAGAGACAAAAAGCAGTGGCTGGCATGGAAAGGAAGTTTACACACATAATTTCCTTCAGAAGATAAAGTTTATTAGGGGAAAGGTCCTCATAGCCATGGTGGGCCCTTGAGGTGAGAAGAATAGCATTAGACAGAAACAATATAATATATGTAATATATGGACATCTAACCATGCTGGGGGCCTTAGAGGGAAATAGAGGCTTTCTTTTAAAGCCTGAAGAAGAGCTTCACTATGAGTAAAATGAAAAAGGAGGGAAAAGGAGGGATGGAGAAAGGGAAGGAAGGAGGAGAGGTAAAGAGAGAGAGAGAGCATGGAAAGGATTGGGTTACAGAGGAATCCCTTCAGAAAGCAGCCTTCATTGAGCCTCCCTGAGCTTATTTTCCTGAGGAGTCTCCAGACTAATCCCCAGACTAATGGAAAGGTCTGACTTTTTATAACCTTTTAGTGGTGATAGAAGTTTCACATCACATGATTCAGTTGAACATAGCAAAAGCAACAAATAACATGGAAGAGCCAGATACTGGTTAGATCATAATTCAAGGGCTGCTTTTATGCTACAACACAATTTCTTAACTCTCAGTCCAAGAGGATTACAGGGAGGCATAGCCTAATTTCTTCAGGCTATATGATTTGACCTTTAGTACATGTTGTGGAATATTCCTTTACACTGTGTGAAGGTATGTCACTGTGATTGAACAGCCAATAGCTAGGCAGGATTTCCAGGCACAGAGGATGCTGGGCAGAAGAATGTCAGAGTTGCAAAGAGATGCCAGGAATGCAGAGCAAGCAGCATGGCATTACAAAATAAAGGTAACAAAGGCATATAAAAGAATGTAGATTACAAGATATGAGTTAATTTAAGTTGTAATAGTTAGTTAGAAACAAGCCTAAGCTATTGGCCAAGCCTTCAGAATTAATAAGTCTCAGTGTCATTCTTTGTGAGCTGGTAGCCCAAAAATAAAAAATCTATTTACATATGGTGCCAATGTGGGGCATCTATTTCCACATAAGACCTGAGAAAACTTTTTTTAAAAGGTTCCAAACATAAAAACAGAGCTAAATATGGCTCTCTAGTCCCACAGTTTATCATGTAGGCCACAATACAGAGAAAACATCTCCCAGCCATTACCTGTGGGCTTGATCTGCCAACATGCCATGAACTAAGCTGTGTTGTGGTTTAAGATTTCACTTGTACAGACAAAAAAGTTTGCAAATACACAGTAAAACAGGTTCAGACAGAAAAATCTTCTAAACAGGTTATAGTGTATTTAATAATGTGCATATGCTTAAGAAAAAAAAGAAAAAGGATATAGACAGTCATAGGAAAATAGTTTTAAAATAATAGTAAAGTCTTTAAAGAGAAAGTAAAGAAATATAAGGGGAAAGGCCATATAACGATGGGAAATACACAGGGAGTCTGGATTCTATACATGGGATTGTAAGAAGGACTGCTAAATTAAACCAACTTAGATTCTTTAGGGATATCTTAACTTTAAAAAAGAAGTAAAAAAATATATTACTTTGGAGAAGAGGTTATGCTTTTGTTCGCATAGGAAATGAAAGTCTGTAGATCACTTAAGGTTAAAAAAAGTTTCAGGTTTGATCAGGGAAGACCCCCTGAAAATTCTGGCTACACATAAAGAAATAAAACTAGAAAAACTACAAGACAGGTGGTATATATTTTACCTGCTCAAACATAAAAAAAAAATCATATTTGGCTGGCTTATGTAGAACACAGAGTCCATACTTATGTTAATGTGAATATATGTTACCTTTGAAAGTCTATGTATTTTCAGAGCAAGGGTACTAGCCACCAATGAAAACAGGTGGCCCAAGTGATCTAGCCTATCAGAGTATTTCTGTTATAGTTTCCTCAGAGTTCTACATCCAGAACAGCTTCAAGGACGCTGGCTAAGATTGTTCCAGCCCCACAGACTATTCTAGCAATAACTTGACCATTATCCTAATTTTCTCAGGGTCACCCAAAGATTGAAACACCCCTAGACAACAGGAAGTAGTCTAGCAAACACAACACTCACATTCCCAAGAGATAGGGGTGGGTGGTTCTTGGTCATTCAATGGGTTATGGATGTTTGTCATCATTTAGAGGGATTGGTTTACAAGTTGTTATTGGTCATGGTCAGAGAGACAGCTAAACAAAGGAGATTAAATTCAGGGATCTCTTACTGAAGAGAAAAAGGGGGCATAGAAATGATAGAATAAAAGGGCCAATTATTGAGTCTACTTCTAAACTAAAAAAAAACCCTACTAGTCTTAAATATTTTACATTGGTATGGATTTTTGTATATTGTATATTGATACAAATTTAAGGTTAGTTTTGTTATACAGCATATATGTTTCTACTGTTATTTAGGGTATTGTGCTTATGCTGTCCACTTAAAAATGTAATTGTATAATTAAAAATGCAGGTTAGTAGTTAGTCATCTATAACAAACTTGTAGCTATGTTAGATATGTTTTCAAGGATAAACCGATATATTTAGATAGATACATGGTCTCCAAACATTTCAAAGACCTACAGAATATGGCATTTAAAATGTTTTGTTAGCATGGGATTTTTTATGACCATGAGACACATCTGCTCCTGGTGACATCAATCTACTTCAAAAGAGGATGATGGGGCTGGCGTTGGTGGCGCACGCCTTTAATCCCAGCACTCGGGAGGCAGAGCCAGGCGGATCTCTGTGAGTTCGAGCCAGCCTGGGCTACCAAGTGAGCTCCAGGAAAGGCGCAAAGCTACACAGAGAAACCCTGTCTCGAAAAACCAAAAAAAAAAAAAAAAAAAAAAAAGAGGATGATGGGCATTGAAGGACCGCCATATGGAGTTTACTTTTTTGTGTCAAAAACTAGGTATTTAGGCAATAAACTGCCCTTGCCTCAACTGCTGACAGTATGCTGTCCAAACTAGATAAGCAGGTCACAAAGAAAAGTGACTGTTAAACCAAACTGCCTCTTTCCACAGCACATGAACTAGTCACTTCTCTTTCTCTCCAATTTCTCTACCATATATTTGCTCATCTTAATGACACCTAATTGCCTGGTGTCTTGCAGTGGATGTCTTCAGCCAGCCTGCACTGTGATGACCCAAGTAGGTCTGTGGGTGTCTTATGTTAGGACCCAGGCAGGCTTGTGGGTGTCTTCCAACCAACTGGGCTGTGAGGGTCCAAGCTGGCCTGTGGATGTCTTCAGCCAGCATCTCAGTTGCTTTTTACAGTGATGGACATCTGACTGATACAGGAATATTTCAGATTTTGGATTTTTGGATTGGGGATGCTCAATTTTATACTACAGATAAAGCTTTTTTTAAATATATTTATTACAATAGGAGTGGTATTTCTGAGTCATAAGAAAAGTGAATGCTTAACTTTATAAAAAAAAAAAAAAACCTGCTAGTGCGTTGCCTCCTTGGTCTAGGGGTATAGTTCTCACCTTGGGTGCGAGAAGTCCCGGGTTCAAAAAAACCTGCTAGCTAGTTCTCTAAAGCTAGTGTACATTTTATTTCACCATCAGCAATGTATGAGGACTTGAAATGCTCCACAGTCTCACCAGCACTGGTATTATTATTCTTTTTAAACACAGTATTTTAGTTTGTATGAAGTTTTGGTTTGGTTTGATTTTTTTCTTTTTTTTTTTTTTTTTTTTTTTTTTTGTCTTTTTGTGTTTTTTATTGTGACTTTATTTTTCCTTTGGGTAAAGAGAAAATAATGTTGAGTGTCTGTTTATGTTATCATTGGCTATTTCTGTATCTTCTTTTGTAAAGTGTATAATTATTTTGTACTCTGCTAATATGGTACATTATATTTATTTTTATTTTATTTTTGGTGTATAGGTGTTGTGTCTACATGTATGCCTATGTACCTTGCGCATGCAATATCTGAAAAAGCCAGAAGAGGGAGTTGGATCTCTTGAGATTGGAGTTACAGGTGGTAATGAGCAGTAATGTGGAGGCTGGGGAATTTAACCTCAATCTTCTGGAAGATCAGGAAGTGCTCTTAACTTCTGAGTTATCTCTCCATGCCCATGATTTTATTTTTAAGAGTTCTATATGTATTCTAAAATCTGATATCAATAACATATATGAGTGGTGAATATTTTCTCTCTACTTCATAGCTTGCTTCTACATTTGTAACAACATTTTTGGTATGCAGGAATCTTTAATGTTGATGACATTTAATTTATTACTTTTTTCCTTTATTTTTTTTCTATTTTTGAGATTATAATATAATTACAACATTCCCTTCTCTTTCCTCCCTCAAGCCCTTCCATAAACTTCCCTTTGCTCTCTTTCAAATTCATGGCATTGTTATTCCAGGCATATATCCCTAGAATAACAATTAATACATGAATATATATTCCTAAATATAACCTGCTCAGTCTGCATAATGTTACTTGTATGTACATTTTTAGGGCTGGTCATTTGGTATTGGATAACTAATTGGTGTGCTCCTCCCTGTGGAAGACTATTTCTCCCACACTCAATATTTCTTTCCTTTATGCTTAGGTATTTGTGTGTGTGTGTGTGATAAGAAACATTTGCCTAATGCATATTTCCTTCTCTATGCACTTATGTTTTAGCATTTATATTCAAGGCCCATGATTTACTATATATTTAGTTTTTTATATGGTATGAGTTAGGGAAGTACATTTTCTCCAATATCCAGTAGTGTGAGAGACCTCCTTTCTGTATTTTAATGCCATGGTAACTATAAAAAATTAATTGAGGTAATCAAGACAAGGCACTGTTGGCAGAGGAACATGTAGGTCAAGGAACTCAAATTGAAATAAAAAACAACAACAAAAGAAAAACACAGAAATAGAGCCACATGGTTTTGCCAACTGATTATTTTAACAAATAAGTTAACAAAAAATAGTACATGACTTAGTTACTTTTCTATTGTTATAAAGACAGAATGACCAAGGCAATTTATAGAAGAAAGAATTCAATTGGGGCTTACAGTTTCAGAGAGTCCATCATGGCAGAGAGCATGACAGCAGGCCAGCAGGCATGAACTAGAGCATTATCTGAGAACTTAGACCTTGATTGACAGGCACAAGGCAGAGAAAGGACATTGGAAATGGCATGGACTTTTGAAACCTTAAAGCCTATTCCCAGTGATACATTTCTTCCAACAAGGCCACACCTCCTAATCTTTCCTAAACAGTTCTACTGACTGGGGACCAACTATTCAAATATATAGGCCTATGGGGCCATTTTCATTCTACAGTACAAAAGCAATTCTATTGGGGAAAATTATAAAGGCCACTCCACGTAGTTAAAAGGAAGATTTATTTAGTGGATGACTTACAAATGAAGGAATGGATAGGTCGCGGGGGTCTGGGGAAAGTGTATCGCAATCCAGCGGTGTTCTCTGGAGCTCTGCACAATCAATCTCCACTATCCAGGGTCCAGGCGCAGAGAGCGCGCCCAGAGCGAGCGCTTGCCATCCAGCTCTCAGGTTTCCAGCACCTCCCCTCGCCCCGCCTCGTAGGCGTGACAGTTGCCAGAGTCTCAATGGGGGTTGGAGCTTCCAGATCCAACCTGGAATGGCTACCCACTACACAATTCAAACAAGTAAAGATAGTTTTTCAAGTATTTGTTTTGGAATAAATGTATAGCCATAGGCAAAAATATAAACTTTGACCTGAATCTCACACAAAAGTCACTCAAATGGATTATAGACTTAAACACACAAAACTATAAAACTTTTAGAAAATGTATGAGAAAAAAATCTTTGGATGTAGCTCTTGGCAAGGATTTCTTAGATTTGACACATAAATCACAATCCATTAAGGAAATGTTCATAAATTGTGCTTCATTAAATATTAACTTTTATTCCAGAACATACCTTCTTAAGAGAAAGAAAAAACAACTTACATAGTATAAAATATTTGTAAGCCATATACTTGACAAAGAACTAGTATCTCAAAGGTGCTCCTTAGTTTATGATGGAATTGTTTTCCTTTATAATCATATGGTTGAATAAGAGCTGTAGTTGCCACTCTGCATCATCCGAGAACAGCATATCACCTATTACTAGCGTGAGAAAACATCAAAATCCAATGTTTGAAGTGGAGTTTCTACTGAATAAATAATTGCTTTCATGCCATCACTAAGTAAAAAAAAATAAGTTAAATCATAAGGTGGGTATTGTCTGTGTATACAGAGATCTCAAAGCTTAATCAAGAAAACCTGGACATTGTCAGAAGAAAAACAGGCAAAAAAATATGAAGAAACTTTTCAACAAAGATAGTATATGTTTTTATTGTTGCAAAGTAATTTGAGGCAGAAAGGGTTTATTTCATATATTGTGTAGAGTCCATTATGAAGAAATAAAGATTCCAAGGGGTATAGGCAAAAACAAACTCCTCAGGACTGGCCCAACACCAAGTTCCTATAATTATTCAACTAACTGGTTCAACTACCACCATCCATATTAAACAATACTCAATGATACTGGAAACAAAAAGAAAAATTGCAGTCCCTATTGCCTGGCTTAGAGAGACAGATATCCTGGTGCCCTGCCAGTTACCCTGGAATACATCTTTCCTGTCTATGAGTAAACTTGGGACCTCTGATTCTCATGAATCTGATTCCTCCAGAGAAACAGGTGTGTACTGTCTTGGACCTGAAAGATGCAAAATTCTTCAGCCTCAGTTGGCAGAGCTGAATCAACACATCTTTGCTTTTAAATGGACAGACCCAGAGGGAGGTCACAGTGGGCAACTTACATGGACCAGGTTGCCCCAAAGATTAAAAAATTTTCCAACTTGTATTGATGAAACACTAAATGCTGACCTCCTGCCCTTTGGTCAGAGGTTTCCTGGGACCACACTCTTATCATTTGTAAATGACCTCCTCCTGGCCTCTAAACCTAAATAGATTACAAAAGGGCCACTGAGGAACTGCTGCAAGAGTTGTAGACCTTGGGCTAAAGAATTTTGGCTAAGAAAACCCAACTTTGTACATTAGATGCTACCTATCTTGTTTACTAGCTGAGGGAGGCAAAAGAAGCCTGTCTCAGAGTAGGACTGCTGCCATCCTTCAGATCCCAAGTCCAAAGACTAAGAAAAAGGTTTGAGAGTTCCTAGGTACAACTAAGCATTGCTGCCTCTGGATACCAATGTTTATGAAACTAGCAACACAAAGGGGGACACTGAGCCCCTAATCTTTTGTTTGTTTTGTTTGTTTGGGGGTTTTCTTGTTTTGTTTTGAGACAGGGTTTCTCTTTGTAGCTTTGTGCCTTTCCTGGAACTCACTCTGTAGCCCAGGCTGGCCTCGAACTCACAGAGATCCACCTGCCTCTGCCTCCAGAGTGCTGGGAATAAAGGTGTGCACCACCACTGCCCAGCAAGCCCCTAATCTTAACTGAGACTAAATAAATGATATTTGAGGCTTTAAAAGCACCGTTGACTTCAGTTCCAGCCATAGCATTTCCAGATGTCTCAAAACCTTTTCATCCGTTTGTCCATTAAAGAAAAGACATTACAAAAGGGATTTTAACTCAAACTTTGGGTCATGGAAATTCTCCATGACATACCTGTCTAAACAACTGGGCCCTGTAGCCATAGGGTGACCCACCTGTCTAAGAGCTGTGAAGGCTACTGCTAGTATAATGAAAAGAGGACAAGCAAATTAACTCTGGGTCAGGATCTTATGTTCATGGCACCCCACTATATGGTTGAGACTCTCCTCTGAGGAATATCAAAACACTGTCTGTCTAATGCCCGTGTGACCCAGTATTAGACCCTACTCCTTGACCACCTTCTAGTCCCATCTGAGAAACCTACCACCCATCAGTTCTTCTTCCCTCTTGCCTGATGAGAACCTGAAGGTGCTCATCCATGACTGTCACAAGATGAAAGATAAAACCAGGTACATGGGAGCTCCAGTAGTTACTTTAACTGAAATGATTTGGGACCAAGCTAGGTACCTCAGCCCAGAGAGCAGAACTGATTGATCTGATCCAGGCTCTTAGACAGGAAAAGGAACTTCTACCACAATATACACAGATAATTGCTATGCTTTTACTACCATGCATATCCACAGTATAATCTATAGAGAAAAAAGGCCTTTCACCACTGGGGCTTACATTAAAAACAAAGAAAAAAATCTTAGCCCTCCTAGAGGCTATTTGGCTTCCCCTATGAACTGTTGTCCTCCACTGACATGCCACTGATTTGGCTGCCTGACAAATGGCCCTAAGACCAGTGAAGCCTGCTAATATTCTGATGATATACCCTGAGCCAGTGTTTCCTGAGACTCCTGGTATATCCAAGAGGATGCAAAAAGAAAAAAAAATAAACAGCTCAAACCCACAGACTGGTAGAGGACACCAGGGGGAAAGATCATTCATACAAAAACAACTGGCAGGACTATGGTAACTGACCTTTACCAAGCTACTCATTGGGGTTCACAAAACTTTCTGGGTTGCTCAGAACAAGGTATGTTATACCTATACTGGATAGTTATAACATATAACTGGATTTTATGCCTAATACAGGATGTCTCAGTCAGATGCCAGGTTTATGTAAATAAGTAAATCCAAAACAGAGAGCCCTTACCCAGGAAGGGTCCAAATGGGAGACCAACACCCCAGTGAATTCTGGGAAAACTGACTTCACCAAAATCTGGCCTGTCCAGGGAAGATACAAGTACTTGTTAGTTTTTACAAAGCCCTTTTCTGGGTAAATAGAGGCATTCCCCACCTGGACTGAAACTGCTCAAATAGTAACTTAAAAGCTCCTCCAGGAATTGGTCCCCTGATTTGGCTTTCCCCCAGCAATAGGGTCCAACAATGGCCTGGCTTTCATATCAAAACATTTTAATTACTAGCTAAAGATTTAAACATAGATTGAAGACTTCATTGTGTATATAGACCTCAGAGTTCTGGGAAGGTAGAAAGAATAAACAGAATGTTGGGGAAAAAAAACTCTAACAAAACTCTCTTTAGAGTTCAATGGTGGATAGACCTCCTTCCTTTGCTTTGCTTTGGGCCTGCTACATCCCAAGTAGGGAGGGGTTTACCTTCAAAGAGATTAGGTTTGGAAGACCTTCCCCCCTGCTTCCCAAGCAGAGACCAGCAGTTGGCAGAAATCTTTAATCATTCCTTTCTCAGGTTTCTACAGGCCCTTCAGTTCTCCACGCAGGCTATTTATTGGACTATCCAAAAGACCCAGCTCATTTCCAAGTCCACCACCATATTCCCTTCATTTGAGTCCAGTGATACTGTCTAGATCAAGTAAGTAGCTAAAGGGATGCTGGAGCCAACTCGGAAATGATCCTACATGGTGATTCTCTCCACTCTATGGCTGCGAAGGTAGCTGCTATTATACCACGGATCCACCACACCCCAGGTCAAGAAAATGGAAGTCACAGATGATGCTGCCAAATGAACTGTCTCCTGGACTTTGTACCCATTAAAATTTAGGTTTCATCAGGTACCATGCTCTTCCACTCTCTGCCTCTCTACCTCCTCCTGAGACTTGTGTTTGGTAGGAATACAGGGTTATGGCCCAATACCTACCACCCTCAGGCCTTGATCTGGGAACTGAGGAAGACAGATACAGGGAAGACAATTGCTAGCATGACTACAGAGTGGCAATCCATATTCATCTTGACATTTGCTCACTGATGCCCACTTTATAAATCTGGTTATACTGGAAAAAGAAAAGATATGGAAATTTATCTTTTGAGATAAAAAAAAAAACACAGAGTTTACAATTCTATGTATATCCTGTGGCTGGGCCCTCTAGTTGCCAAGAACAAGGGTTTCCATTGCAAAAATTGGGGCTGTAAAACAGAGGCTCCTGAAAACACATAGATGGATATCTAGAAAGAAAGCCCCCTCCAAGAAATGCACAATAGGAAAATGTAATCCAATGGCCATAAAATTAAAAATCTAGAGGTTCCCTAACAAAGGTTCTGGCCTTTGGAAAACCTATGGAATCTGACTCTATGCCACAGGAAGGAACCCTTGAGATAGAGTTAACCATTTCCAGCTGGAAATTGGCAAGAATTTCTGGCTGTTCTTAGACACCCAGCCTCTGTATTACACAGGGATAGAAACTAAACAGACTGTCAGCCCATTGACTGACAAAACTCATTGTGACTGGGGGGTCACCTAAATCAATGTTAAAGGATTACAAGGGGCTGAAACTTATCTAATATTCTAAACCTTTAACCTAGGTACTTCCCTGTAGATAAACGGTGTTGTTAAATAAGAAACACAGAGCCAATACAGAGATGAAAGCCCAAGAGGTCAGAGCTAAAAACCTTACTCTTCACTGCTGCTGCTGTCCTCTTCAGCAAGAGACCTACTTCCTGTCTATTTGTCTTTTTTATTGCTTTTCTATTCTGCCTTCTCATTGGATGTAAACCCAACCACATGACCTCCTCGTCGCTGCCTGTCTGTACAGACCTCCAGGTCTTCTATGGTTGGTATTGAGATTAAAGGCATGTGTCTCCATGCTGGCTGTATCCTTGAACACACAGAGATCTGCCTAGCTCTGCCTCCCAAGAGCTGGGATTAAAGGTGTGCACCACCACCGCCCAGTTTTTGCTATGGCTTGCTATTAGCTCTGACACCCAGGCAACTTTATTTATTAACATACAAATAAAATCACATTTCAGTACAATTAAAATATCACCATATTTCCCCTTTTCTATTTTAATAAAAAGAAAAAAGGAAAAAGGTTATAACTAACATAAGAAAAACTATATACAAAAGTACAATAACTATATACCATATATACAAGCAATAAATACTTAAAAAAATGTCTAGTCCCTTTGTATTTGACAAATGCAGAGAAAATAATTCCATTATCTATCCTATTTTTGGTAAGTCCAAAATGTACCTGATACTTTCTACCCTAACTAATCTTCAGCTATAATTAACTAATCTTCAACTCCCTCAGAGACCCAAGAAGGAAATAATATTACCTAAAAAAATAAAAATAGGAAGTGCATGCAAGCAGCTTCCAAAAAATGGTGAGTTGACAGAAACAGCCAGCTGCCTGGACAGTCACCTGAGGTTTCTCCACAGTGTTGGGGCATCATCTTCAGCCTATAGGCTTAGCATATCTGACAGACTCATTTGTGAAGTAGGATGTACACAAGGCCAATAGTTTGACCTCACATTTGGTGAGAGTAATCCATGTACCAGAAACACCTGAATTCCACTAATGTTATGTCATGATTCAGGATTTTAAATTCTGGAAATTGTTGATGTTTTTTGAATTCAGCTATCCATTCTTCTTGGCTGTGTGTATGTGTGGCTTCATCTCAGCATCCCGTTCTTCTCCACATCCCTCTTTTAAATGCCAGTCTACTATTGAGAGGCGTGAGTTTAGTTACTCTTCAAGAATAACTGTTTCAGCTGTCGTTCCACTGCACCTCAGAATCCATCTGCCACTGCCTGTTCAGCTGCCTTCGAAGAAAAGGGCACTGTACCTTTTCCAGATTGCAAAGGCCACTTCAGGATAGTGCCATATTGTCCTGGCCTCAGAAGATGCCTTTTGATAAAGCCATAAACCATGCTTGTTTTTGGCAAGAATCAGTAGTCCTTTGTTTCGTATCCTGTCTGTCCATTTTGTCCTGTTGTCAGCAGTTAATTCAAGGATACTTTGTTGTCCAGTGGCTACCTTTTGCCACAATGAAAGTTAACTCCATATGCAGTTTCTTCAATGCCATATTTTCTCTGAAGTAGATTGGTACTGCCAGGAGCCAACATGTCTCATAGTCATAACAAAAAAGAAAAATTTTCTAAGTTATTAAAACATTTTAAATGCCATATTCTGTAGATCTCTGAAGGGTTTGAAGATGACCTGTCTATCTAAAATATATCTGCTCAATCTTGAAAACATACCTAATATGACTACAGTTCTATTGTAATGTCTAACCACTAACTTTCATTTCTTTATATCCTAATAGTTGGTAATAATAACATTCAAGAATCAGCAATTTGCATTACATTGTTAAATGAACAGTATAAGTACAATATCTTGAACAAAATTGGAATTATACATATAGCATTTTCTAACAATATCATTTTCAATATATATAAGAGACAAACATTTATCAGACTGTGATTACTCCAAGCCACAGAGGAACCAAAAAAAAAGAAAAACTGTCTGCAGGGAACCATGACCACGCCTAACAGCAACTTTGAAATCTTCAAAAAGATGGCAGGATCCCACAATGACGATTTCACTTGGACTATGGTAAAGCCATTAAGCTAATTAACACCACGGAAAGACTGACTTTGGACTACAAACTGCTTAGGACAATTTTGAGATGGCTAGCTGAGATGATCCAGCCTGACAGACTACTTGAACAAGGACTTGAAACAAGCCCTGCACTTTCTCATTATGCAGTGGCTGGACAAATGATACAGGACTTGACAATTAACCCAAAAATTTTCTTTTCAGGATTCCCTAAAGATGTCTTCACTCCTAGAAAACAGGAAGTACTTTTAAGAAAACGACGCCTACATTCCAGGAGGTGGGATGGAAGGTTTTTTGGTCATTTAATGAGTTTCGAATATTGTCATTGTTTATGATGGTTGGTTACAAGTTAATTGTTAATGGTCAGGAAAAAAGCTGAAAAAAGGAGATTAGATTCAGAGTTTTTGTTTAAAAAAAAAGAAGATAAAGAAATAATAGGATAAATGGGTATATCACTGAATCTACACTAAAAAGAAAAAAGGGAAGATATAAAAATGATAAAAGGTAGATTACTGAATCTATTATGAAAAGAAAAAAGAATATGGATATAAGATAAAAATTGAATCTACTTTTAAAAAGGAAGTACTTGTTTTACATAAGATAAGTAATGAAAATTTTTGTCTGAGTTTATCAAATGTTACTAGACTGGACATTGTTTATATATATAATGGAGTTTTTTATCTGAATCTGTCAAATGTTAATGGACTAGACATCGGTAATGTAATCTTGACTGTGTATATATTGTATATACTTATTGGATATAATTTTTCTTGTATTAGTTATAAGCTTTTTTTTAATTTTAGACAAATAGAGAGGAAATGTTGTGGTATTGTGTTCCTCAAAATATTGTGTACTCTAATAAACTTATCTGGGGTCAGAGAACAGAAAAGCCACTAGATACTTAGGCTAGAAAATGTTGGCACTCATGCCTTTAATCCTAGCATTCCAGAGGCAGAAATCCCTCTGGATCTCTGTGAGTTCAAGGCCACATTGGAAACAGCCAGGCATGGTGACACACGCCTTTAATCCCAAGAAGTGAGCCTTTAATCCCAGGGAGTGATGGTAGAAGGCAGAAAGATATATAAGGCGTGAGGACCAGGAACTAGAAGCTTTGGCTAGTTAAGCTTTTAGATTTTGAGCAGCACAGTTCAGCTGAGAGCCATTCGGATATGAGGACACAGAGGCTTCCAGTCTGAGGAAACAAGATCAGCTGAGAAGTTGGCCAGGTGGGGTTAGCTGTGGCTTGTTCTGGTTCTCTGATCTTCCAGTTCACCCCAATACATGGCTCAGGTTTGATTTTATTAATAAGACTCTTTAAGATTCATGCTACACTTCTCCTTATTCTGATGCTTGCTATTCTGCCTTACGGGTTAATTCACCTGATAATGGCAATATTACCAAGCCCATGAGACTACTTGGTCGGCAGGTACTAATGGTTTGACTAAACGTGCCTCTTTAGATGTTTTCCAAACTAAGTAGACAGGTTTATCAAGACCTAGAAGTATTATAAGTTTCTGTTTCTAAATTAAAACAACCATTAGATTATCTTACAGAAATCAGCCAGGAGTGCTGGACACTGGGCCCTGGACTATATAGAATGGGAACTAACTAGCCTGTCAGTCCATTGACTGACAAAACTCATTGTGATGGGGGACAGCCCAAATCAATGTTAGAGGACTTAGGGTCTGAAACTTGTCTAACATCCTAAACCTTTAACCTAGGCACTTCCCTTATTCTGATGCCTCCTATTCTGCTTTATGGATTAACTCATCTGGATAATAGCAATATTACCGGGCCTCTGAGACTACTTGGTGGGCATGTACTAATGGTTTAACTAAATGTGCTTCTTCTTATGCTTTATATAACATAGACCTTGGACTACTAAAGATGGGGTCGGGGGAGCGCATCCCACTTTTGGTCAGAGCAAGCATAGCCAGCTCAATAGCCATAGATACATCAGCCTTTATCATGGGAGATAAAAACTTTAGACTTACTTCTAATGAAATAAAGGCGACTATGCAAGGTTTTGGGAAAAATATGTTGTTTCTATGCTAATCAATCAGGAATAATTTTTTAAAAAAATCTTGCCATGGTTTGGGAAAACTTCAAAAGAAAAAGAGACAAAGACATACATAATAGATAATTGGTACCAGTGTCTGTTCTTTTGGTCCCCTGGCTAACTACTCTGCTATCAGCACTAGCTGGGCCTTTAATTCTCATTTGGTTTGGATTAATGGCAGAGCTCTGAATCTTAAACTATATGGCCAATTATGTATTAGTTCAGTGAAATTAATGGTCCCTAAGATGAACTATACCTCTTTAGAGCAGGATGAGTCCAAGATTTGATAAATTTACTAAGACTAGTGGGAAATATAATAGGCTCCCAGACCTTAGTAGGCCCCCAGACATTAGCACAACTGACTCCATGATGGAAGTACCATTCAGGTCATAAAACTCAGCATGTAGACAGTACTACCTGCCAAAATGAAAACACAGACTAATCCATCAAAGTCCATAGTTCTGGGAAAGTCTCTAAATGTGCTAGCTTTGCTTTTTGGCTTCTTTTCCCCCATAGTTCTGCTTCTGGCTAACTGCTCTTCTTAACTGAAGTATGTCAACCCCAAACATGGTTTTTATTCTTAAACTCTCACCCTGAGAAAGACTCAATACAACACTGGGGTCCTGAACACCCAGTGTTGTCACCAGCCAGCTAATAAAGACTTTCTATTGGCTTAAACCCATGTTCAATTAGTCTTCTCTGAAGGATGCTTCATAACATTTTCATGCTTGATTTTCAAATGAAAACAATAACCAGGTCATAAGTATGCATAATATCATATAGCTACCCCACGTACAACCACAAATACATGTATATTTAACCAGGTCATACTTATGCCTCACATGATATAACTGTCCTATATACAACTGCAAATGCATTATGTGGTTTAGAATAAGTGGCAATGTCTCTTGAGGGCACTGACATTATCTCAATTGATGTTATATTACATGATAAATCAAGGAAAAAAAAACAAAAATATGTGCACAACATTCCGAACAAAATATGACAGAAACACTAAAGTTAATTATAATCCTGTTTCTGCAACTAGTCACATGTCCTGAGTATTTGTAACTCCCTTCTACTACCCCATTCTGTATTTCTTCTACCCTCAGCAAACACTTCACTAGGTCTAGGGTCTTTACCTGGTGTAGATGAATTTCTAAACAGTCTTATTAAATAAGAAACACAGAGCCAAATACAGATGTATAAGCCATAGAGATCAAAGCAATAGCTGCAAACTAACCTTAGCTAACCACCTCGCCATAGCTTCCCAAGAGAGCTTTTTCCTGTCTAACCTGCACCTTTATTGCCTTCCTGTTCTGCCTCATTGGCCCTAAGCCCAGCCACATAACTTCTCGTCACTGCCTGTCTATAACAGACCTCCAGGTCTCTATGGTTGGTATTGGGATTAAAGGCGTGTGTCACTATGCTTGGCTGTGTCCTTGAACACACAGAGACTCTGCCTGCCATGTGATTGCATTAAGGGCGTGTGCCACCACAGCCTGACTTCTGTATATGACTGACTATGACCTCTGATCTCCAGGCAAACTTTATTTATTAACATACAAATAAAATATCACATTCAACACAAACAAAATATCACCATAACCTGGAGGAGTGTGGGGGTCCAGAGAGGCTCTCTAGTAAGACATTACTCAAGGTCAGAGAATCTGAGTTTGCTTTACCCAGCAGAGCTGCGTAATGGGATGACTTGGCTATGGGCATGGTTACCCTGTGTTTTGAAGGGTCTACACTTGACTGTATGTTATGCTTTGATCTTGAAAGGGGGAAGTCTTTTGCCTCGCCCCTTGGCATTATATAAAAAGCCCTTTTGAATAAACCTCAAGGTGACTGGGTATTGACCCGGGCCCTCCTGAAGCTATCTGTCTCTGTCTTTCTTATGGTCTCTTTCTATCTTTCTATCTTCTAATACTTCTCATTCCTCTCTCCTCCTCCTAAACCCTTTGACAGGTCAGAGCTCAACTCCTACAGAGGAGTGACCTATAACTTCATTCCTGAAGGGTCTGTTCCCTTTGCCATGCTGCCTAGATTGGGTCATTGTACTTTCCAATGATTTTAATCAGAGGACATAGTAACATCAAGAGGATCCCCTTACACTCCAGACATAATCTTTCTTATCCCATTGTGGAGAAGCAATCTAATTTCCCCCTGGTAGTCTGGATCAATCACCCCTCCTAACACTGTTATTTCTTACTTAGACTGTTGGCTTAAGGGAATTAGAAGCCCAAAGTGGCCCAGGGGGAAGTCTGAGATTTCAGTTCAATGGAATATTTTTGTTTGTTTGTTTTTTGTTTTTGTTTATGCTGTGTGTGGGGGTGTGGGGGGGGGGTGTGGGTGTGTGTCTCCTGACAGGAGTACTCCCACATCTGGAACCAAAACTCCTAGACCTGCAGAACTTAAGATCACAAGAACAGGATTCATTTTTTTTCCTAGTAGATCACTAGGGGTGATGGTGGAACCACTCTCTTTTCTATCCCTTGATTCCTGGAACCAAGAATCCTGACTATGGGAGAAGCTATCATATACTGGATGCTGATTCAAAGCATAAACTGCCTTATGGAGAACAGACCTTCAGGCTTCTGCCACCTAATTGGTATTGCAACTATGTCTTTAAAGAGCCACTCCATCATTCTGTCAGGCCAGCAGCTTCAGTATGGTAGGGAATATAAGACCAGTTGGTGAGCATGAGCCCACTGTAGAACTTCTCTGACTGTGAAGTAAGCTCCTTGGTCAGAAGTAACACTGTGTGAAATATCAGGATGGTGGATAAGGCATTCTTTAAATACATAGATGGTTGTTTTGGTAGAAGCATTATGTGTAGAAAGGGCAAATCCAAAATCAGAATAAGTATTGACTCCAGTAAGGACAAAGCATTGTCCTTTCCATGAAGGAAATGGCCCAACTTGGTTGACTTGTCACCAGGTCACTGGACAATTACCCTGAGGAATGGTGCCATATCAGGGGCTTGGTGTTGGTCTCTGATGTTGGCAGATCAGCCACTCAGCAGCAGCTATAGCCAAGTCTGCCTAAGTGAGTAGCAGTCCATGTTGTTGAGCCCATGCATATCCTCCATCTCTGCCACTTATGGCCACTTTGTTCATGAGCCCAATGGGTGACAGAGATGGCTGTCCACAGGAAGGTTATCCTATCTCCTTGATTACTAAACTCTTTCTTTGCATTTACATGGGACACAAGTATCTTCACATCTTTTGCCCATTTAGAGAGATCTATCTGCATATTTCTTCCCCAGATATCTTTCTCACCAATTTTTTAGTCAAGCTTTTTCCAAGCCCTGATAATCTAACCAATTCACTGGCTACACCCATAAATCAGTGAACAATCACACATCTAGTCATTTCTCGTTCCAAACAATGCATGACCATATGTACTGCAAGTTCTGTCCACTATAAAGATTTCCCTTCACTGGTATCTTCACAGGGTTGCTCTAGAAAGGGTTTGTAATGCTGTAATGGTTCACTTCTGGTTGTGCCTATATAATATGCAGAAACATCAGTAAACCAGGTCCTGGTCTTCTCTTCCTCAGTCAACCATTCATAGGGCACATCCCATGAGGCTATAGCTGTTTGCTTGGGAGCAGATGGCATTGTAATAATAGTAGAAATGGCATTTAATGGTAATTACCATGGCATATAATGGTAATGTGCAGAGTGGCTTACAGGCTGTGGTCCAACAATGGCTGTCTCCTCACAGAACATCCAAGAATCTAATAGTTGTTCAGTCCACGGGGCTGGATATCTCAGCTAGTCTTCAGTATACATTGAATCTTGAAGAAGTAGGTTCTAATACCAGTGAAGGAATACCTCAGCAGCAGGACAGATGAACTTTCCAGTAAGTATGAGGGCAAGCAGGAAAGAAGCAAAAGGTTCCTTCTTCCATGTCCTTTTATATAGACTTCCATCAGAAGGTGGGCCAATATTTAGGGAGGGTATTCCACCTCAAATGATTTAATAAACAAATTCCTCACAGGACTAATTTTAGTTAATTCCAAATGTAATCAAGTTGACAACTAAGAATAGTCTTCACAGCCCTACACCCACAAGCATATAGACATCATTAATTAGATTCAGTGGATTATATAAAAATAAAAATAAAAGAGGACAAAAAGTTGAAAGGGAGACATGGGGAGGTTCTGGAAAAAGTAGATAGAGGTAGGTGAATATGATCAAAATACATTGCATAATATATGAACTTCCCAAACAGTAAAAAAATTCTAAATTTAATAAATAACTGAATTTTTTGGTAATATTTTATTTGTACTCTAATAAATAAAGCTTGCCTGGAGATCAGAGGAAAAATCACCCATTATAAATAAACACAAAAGTCTTGCAATGTTAGCACACGCCTTTTATCCTATCACTGGGAGGCAGGGATCTGTCTGGATCTCTGTGAGTTCAAGGCCACACTGGAACAGAGCCAGGCATGGTGGCACATGCTTAAATGCCAACACTAGTTAACCATAGAGGTCTGGATATCTGTACAGACAGACAGGAAGTGACAAAGCTAGACAGGAAGAGGAATTAATGTAGCTGGACAGAAAGAGCAAATCAGATGGCAGAATAGCAAGGCATATAGGTGTGGGTAGACAGGAAGTATCTGCTTTTGGAAGCTGCGGAGTTGGTGAGGTTCGGTTCACATGTGGTTGTTCCTATTCCTCTGATTCTCTTCAGGTTTTCACCCCTTATCTGGCTCTGTGTTTTATATTAATAAGACCATTTAGAAATTTGACTACATTTGGTGCTCCACCATTGGGCATTGATCCAGAGACCTAAGAAAGCTTAAAGATTCTCAATGTACAGAAACAGAGCCACACTAGGCTTCCTAGTCTCATGGTTTCATGCCAGTAGCAGCATAGAGACTCATCTCCTAACAGCTGCCTGTGAGATGGAGCTGGCTGCCAGCTGCCATGAACTAAGTGGCATGGTAGATTCCCATGGTTGTACACAGTGGCGTCTGCAAGCCATGCAGCATGGTGTACAGTGGATATAGTTTTTGCTAGTAAAAAAACAAAAGGTTTCTGGGCTACACGCTGCTTTAATGGAGGCATAGACCACTGCTTCCAAGAGTTGGTGGTACACATGGCTTCCAGAGCTGGCAGTAAACATACCACTGCCATGTTGAAAAGCTGAGGTGGGCAGAGTCAGCAACAAGCTGCTGCTTCTCTGTCCTAGCCACTCTGCAGTTTAAAGCTATAGATTCACAATAAGACAGATTCAGATGCGATAAACCCTAAACAGTTTACAGTGTATGTAAAAATGTAGGTAGGCTTGGAAGAGAATGGAAAAGGGATATAGACAGTTATATAAAGAATAAAAACTTTAAAAAAATACAGTCTTTGTAGCTGGAGAGCTTCTCTCTGGGTCCCACCAAGCCCTGTGGACCCCGCAACCACTTATAAATAATCACTCAGAAATTTATATTAATTAAACTGCTGGGCCATTAGCTTAGGCTAACTACTGACTAGATCTTACACTTAAACTCAGCCTATTTCTGTTAATCTATATGTTGCCACATGTTCTGTGGCTTTACCTGTTGCCTTTACATGCTGCTCTCTGGGCAGCAGGCTGGCGTCTCCTGACTCAGCCTTCCTGTTCCCAGAATTCTCTTCTCTGCTTGTCCTGCCTATACTTCCTGCCTGCTACTGGCCAATCAGCATTTTATTTATACAGAGTGATATACACAGCACTTCCTCTTTTCTTTCTTTTTTTTTTCAAAAAGGAATGTTTTAACTTTAACATAGCAAAATCACATATAACAGAACAATTATCAAGCAAGAATTATAGTTATAATATCTAATCTATTTGCATTTGGCAAAATTAAAGAAGATATCCTATCTACTTTATATTTGTGAGTCTAAGGTTTCATATCTAACTTATCTCTTATCATAACTAAAGACTATAGACTCCTAACTTCTTACCTAACCAATTCTAGGAATGTAGATTGAGCACATAGATCTCTTTTTTTGATATACTAACAGGTCATTAGCACTCAGTTGACCTCTTTTACCACTCCCATTTTGGTTGTAAAAGAAAGCCTGATGTCACTACCTGAGGAAATTCTTACCTACCTTTATGGCCCCGTAAGAATTCAAGCCTGGTGACCTTACATTGGCAGAGGATCGCTATTGCTTGGTTTATAACTGAAACACTCAGAGACTGAGGGACTGAGGTATAAGGAGAACTTAAGGATGGACAACAGATAGAGATAAGGAGCATTTTGACCTGAGAGAACATGTGGATGAGATGAAAGATGAGGAAGATCCAGATGGGAGGTACCAGATGGTTAAGAATGAGATGAGAAGGACCTAGATAAGACTAGAGAATTTAGATAGAACTTAGAGGAAACAGATAAAGGTAGAGAGAAATCAGGCAAGAAAGGATCTATGTACAAGAACAGAACTGAAGCTGTGTAGATAGAAATTTTATCTCAGAGGAATAAAGTAGATGGACAAAGAGCTTGGTGTACTTAGATTCATTTCCCAAAAATAATTCTCAACATTCATAGTTTTCTCTTCTGAGCCCTAGGAAGTATAATATTAAGGCTGGTCCTTTAATATTATACAAGAAGTGCCCTTGCATGACTGATTGACAGTGTGTCATATATAAATTGGACATGCAGGACCCATAGGAAGGTGACCACTGAACTTTACAAGGCAAGATGGTCCTTCCAGTTCCTGCTTCACAGAAGAAACTGCCAGACATTCTGCAGGACAGAAAAAAAAGTGACTGAGAGACTAGGCCTATGGCTGAAGATGGATGCCCCAACATTGCAGAGGAACTTTGGACAACTATCCAGGCAGCCAGCTGTCTCTGTCATTTCCAGAATTGGGGAAGTTGCTTATAATGTATTTCCTATTTAATGAGGTAATATTATATCCTTCTGGGGTCTTTGATGTAGTTAAAGACTAAATAGTTATAATTTTCCTTGGTTATGATAAAAGAAAAGATATGAAACCTTAGACTCACAAATATAGGATAAATAGAATATTTTCTTTGAATGTGCCTAATATAAATAGACTAGATATTATAACAGTAATTCTTGCTTGATAACTGTTCTATTAATATGTAATTTTACTATGTTAAAGTTCAAACCTTCCTTTTTGATTAGACAGAAAAGGGGAAATGCTGTGGAATGTCATCCTGTGTGCTGTGAATGTGTGTTGCTCTGATTGGTTGATAAATAAAATGCTGATTGACCAGTAGCCAGGCAGGAAGTATAAGTGGGATAGGCAGAAGAAGAGAATTCTGGGAAGAGGAAGAGCAGAGTCAGGAGTCACCAGCCAGACACAGTAGAAGCAAGATGATAAGGAAGAAACTGAGAAAGGTACCAAGCCTCCTGGCTGAACAGAGATAAGAATTATGGGTTAAATTAAGTGTAAGAGCTAGTCAGTAATAAGCTTGAGCTAATGGCCATACAGTTTGTAATTAAATATAAGCCTCTGTGTGTTTATTTGGGTCTGAGCATCTGCGGACCAGGTGAGACACAGGAAAACTTCCAACTACAGAATTTCATTCAATCACAGAATCTCAGCTTAAGTCAATTATAGGCTCATCCTATGCCAAAGTAACACTATCATTAAGCTAAAACCCATCAGAATACTTCTGTACATCAATTCCATATGCTATCTATAATTGTTGCATGCTGACATTTCTGGGCAGAGTTTTCTGAACCTTTCTTGCTTCAGGGAGCTGTCCAATTCAGAAATTCCTTTCTCAAATCAGCTCTGCTAAACTTATTTGTATGATGTTTCCCTGGAAAAGAGTCACCAGAGATATACATAGAACTTGACAGAATTTTATGGTTCTTTCCCCTAAACCAGTGCTCATAGACAAAGCCTCTGAATCTGCATTAATCTTATTGGCTCAGAGTCTACATCTAATTATTGGGGGAATGGGTTCTTACTTCACCTGCTATCCCTTCCCCAAACACAGGCAATATAACATAAAGGACTCCAGCTGCTTGAGTTAGGACAGGGTAGTAAACATAGGGCATTTGCTGTGGGATGGTCTATATGTCAAATTGCTCTGATTGGTCAATAAATAAAACACTGATTGACCAGTGGCTAGGCAGGAAGTATAGGCGGGACTAACAGAGAGGAGAAAAGAAAGAACAGGAAGGCAGAAGGAGTCACTTCCAGCCGCCGCCATGACAAGCAGCATGTGAAGATGCCGGTAAGCCACAAGCCATGTGGCAAGGTGTAGATTTATGGAAATGGATTAATTTAAGCTATAAGAACAGTTAGCAAGAAGCCTGCCATGGCCATGCAGTTTGTAAGCAATATAAGTATCTGTGTTTACTTGTTTGGGTCTGAGTGGCTGTGGGACTGGCGGGTGACAAAGATTTGTCTTGACTGTGGGCAAGGCAGGAAAACTCTAGTTACAGGCATTTTCTTGAAATACAGTGTCAGGCTTACCACCATGAAAAGTGATACCAAAATAGAATTAAATGGCTGCTATCCTCGGATCACTGTACTGAAGGAGTCTCTGACCTGCCACATCCTTGGTAGAATGGACTTGTATTCTGGTTCACATTATTTCTGGCAAGCTGCACAGGTTGTGAGCCATAAAAAGTCTACAAAAGCAAGCAGACAATAACATTGTGGAACTTAGTCTTGCCCTTGTGTTATGGTGGCCTCAGTAGGATGTAGATTCCAGGTATGATCTAGCATTGCAGCAATGCTGATGGCATAAGACACACTAACTAGATTTATCCTATAACTCTAGGTAGTACAAGCATGGATAGAGAAATAATCTAATTGGGTAGGAAGAGGCACACATTGCTACTTTGAAGTCTAGGGTAGACACTATAGTGAGGCTCAGGGCTTAAGCAAAATCCTCTGATGCCTGATCCCAGGCCAGTGATAGTGAACAACATATCTAGGCCCACTTAGTCACAAGGAGAATCATTCAGGGGCAAAATACCCTTTCAGACACTTCATAGCCCATCCTGAACAATACAACTACACATTTGTGACAAATTTGGCATGGGGTGCCCTATAGTGCCAACATAATGGCAGCATCCAATAATAGTCTTGCAGAAAATCTAGACATAGAGTATAACCTAATATTGAAATAGTGGAAGCAACTACATGCAAAGATAAAGGAAATAGACTAATTAGAGTTTCTAAAGAAAGAAACAAATAAATCCAGATTCAAAGACTGGATAAATACCTAATATTTCAATGCGAAGAAGTCATACATCAACAATATCAAGAACTTCCAGGGATCATGGATTTACCTAAAAGATAAAAATAAGACATCAGAAACTGATCATATAGCAAGAATATACTAAAAATCTGAAAGAACTAAAAGTTCACAAAAACTAAAAATAGACTGGCAGCCTGAAATTATATACACACAAGTAATTATACACACAACATTATACTCACTGAGTAGATTCTATTTATGTATTTAAGGATATATATATATATATACTATATATATATTATATATATATATATGTAACAACAGTTAAGAAGAGAAGCCAGAGTCCATGAATTTGAAAGAGAACCAGAAGTACATGGAAGGGGTTGGTAAGAAGAAACAAAAAAGGGGGAATTATATAATTATATTTAAATTTGAAATATTAAAAAATTAAATATAATGACTGTGTGATTTAGGGATCTCATTAATGGGTATATATCCAAAGGTAATGAAATCAGTATATCAAAGAGTTACTTACATTCCATGTTTTTGTAGCACTATTCCCAATAGCTAGGAAATCAAGTGAAATGTGTAATAGATGAATGAGTAAAGACAGTATAGTACATACACAAAATGAAATACTATTCAAACAAAAGAATGAAGAAATTCTGCAATTATAATAGTAGATGGAAATGGAAGACATTATATTAAGTGAAATAAACCCAGCACAAAAGCAAATATTACATTATATTACTCATTGTGTAGTCTAATAAAGATTTTCCCATAGAAGTTGAGAACAGAATAGCAGTTGCCAGAGGCTGGAATAAGGAGAGGGTGGGATAAGGAAAAGCTAATTAATAGTTACACTTAAATAGGAGAATATTTAAGTTATGCTTACTTGAAAATATTTAAATTATCCTTGAATAGAAGAAAGAAGCTCTGGTGTGTGCTTGTATTTAGGGTGACTCTAGATAGTGATAATGTACTGTACATTTTAGAAACCTAGAGTAAAGTGCTTGGATGTTTTGTCACAAAATAATATTATGGAAGTATATATTATATGTACAACTTTTATATGTCAACTAAACAATAAAAAGAATAAGTTCCTCAAAGAATAAGTAAAAATATGTTTTTTAAAGAAATTGTCACATGCTTATGTATTACCTGAGAAAAGCAAGAATCCAAATTCTTTCAAGTTAATGTGATGAGTAATCCTTGATACATAAAACATGCAATTTAATTAAAAGAGGCAGTTCTTAAGAGTTTTCATAGCCAGGTGGTGGCACACACCTTTAATTCCAGAACTCAGGAGGCAGAGGCAGGCAGATCTCTGAGTTGAAGGTCAGCATGATCTACAAAGCGAGTTCTAGAACAGCCAGGGCTGCACAGAAAAACCCTGTCTTGACTAACAATAAATAAAAATATAAATAAATAAATAAATAAATAAATAAATAAATAAATAAATCTTAATATAATATAGAATGACTTACTATTAGGTTTACTGTTAAAAATAAGCTTGTTTCTATATTACAAAATTTGTCAGTAAGAAAATTAAAATGATGATGACTAGCTGTTTTTTTAATTTCCTTAATTACCTTTATTCATTCATGGTGTGTGTGTGTGTGTGTGTGTGTGTGTGTGTGTGTGTGTGTGTGTGTATTTGAGTATGGGCACATGCATTCCACAGTGATTAAGTGGCAGTCTGAGAACAACTTTCAGGATTCAGAGATATGCTCTCTCATTGGACCACCAGCCAGCAAATAATAACATGGAGACATATTATTAATTATGAAAGCTAGGATGTACATTTTGCCTCATGGCTTTTTAAGCTTCTTTCATTCTGTATGTCCTACTTTCCTGCTTCCTCCATGTCTCTCTGTCTGGCCCTGGTATCTCCCTGTTGTGCCCTTTTCTTTTCTCTTCAAGCCAACTTCATCTCCTACTCATTTCTATACCTCCTCCCTCACTTTTGGCATTTAGCATTTTATTAGACCAATCAGATGTCTTAGGCAGGCAAGGTAAAATAGCAACACATCTTTATATGATTAAACAAATCCAACACATCTTTACATAGTTAAACAAATGCAACACTGTGGTGATATTGTGTTCCCCAAAATATTGTGCACCCTAATAAACTTATCTGGGGTCAAAGAACAGAACAGCCACTAGATACAGAGGCTAGAAAATGGTGGCACTCATACCTTTAAATCCTAGCATTCAGAGGCAGAAATCCCTCTGGATCTCTGTGAGTTCAAGGTCACACTGGAAACAGCCAGGCATAGTGACTCACACTTTTAATCCCAGGAAATGAGCCTTTAATCCCAGGGAGTGATGGCAGAAAGCAGAAAGGTATATAAGGCGTGAAAACAAGGAACTAGGCTGGTTAAGCTTTTAGGCTTTTGAGCAGCAGTTCAGCTGAGATTCATTCTGGATGAGGACTCAGAGGCTTCCAGTCTGAGGAAACAGGATCAGCTGAGGAATTGGCGAGTGAGGAAGCTGTGGCTTGTTCTGCTTCTTTGATCTTCCAGCATTCACCCCAATACCTGGCTTCCGGTTTGTTTTTATTAATAAGAACTTTTAAGATCCGTGCTACACAACACATCTTTGCATAGTTAAACAAATATTCTGTAACATCAAAGAATCAAACTCAGGTCATCAGGCTTGGCAGCAAGTGCCTTTACCCACTGAGTCATGTTTCCAGCCTACTAGCTGTTTAATATATATATTTTTTTATAAGCAATTCAAGTGTAATTATTTTAAAAACCAAGCAAGTTAGGGGCTGGAGAAATAGCTCAGGTTAAGAGCATTTGCTGCTCTTTAGGAGATTGGAGTTCACTTCACAGCTCCCATGTGCTATGGCTCACAGCTGCCTATAACTGATGCTCTCTTCTGGCTTCCATAGGCACCCTCATATACATGGTACACACACACACACACACACACACACACACACACACACACACACACACGGGGGGGGGAGGGAGAGAGGAAAGTCATGTACAGATTATTAAAATAAATATTTTAAGCAAAATAAGTGAGCTAAATAGATGTAAATACAATAAATATTTCAATATAAAAGGTTCCTTTTTATTACCATAAGGCTTTAACATTCTTTTTTTAATTTTTATTTTTTCTCATAACTTCTTCCTGAGTCATTTCCATCTTGATTCCTAATGTGAGATATGCTGTTGTTCTCTTTCTGCATTCTCAATATGATAATGAGGTCATTGATTTAGAAAGGTATTTTATGTGTTTATTCATGGTTCTGCCAGGAATTCATAACAACAAAAGACTCTCTAGGAGGCCCTGATGAAAGGACAAAGGAAACTTTAGTTCTGTGTCCTTGTACTGGATCAGACATGAAGCCAGTCTGATGCTGGGGACAGTGCCTCACAGGAGTATAGATTAAAGCTCCTGGAACAAGACAGTGCATCTTGGGCTGTGGTTATTGTCCTAAGGAATCTGTCCGATGTTTCCCATGATCTGTTTAACATTGTCTAACTTGCCTCTCTGCTAAACTTTGTCCTTTACCCCAGCAAATAGTATATAAGATAGTATACTTCTTAATAAATTTGCTTAGCATAAGGCATCATCTTATCCAATATTTCTCATCTAACTATTGTCTTTATCTTTTTTACATTTTATAAAATCTTTATTGACAAATAATTCACATAGTACATAATTTGCCTGTTTGCACAATTTGATAGACTTTAGTCCAGCATCCTCATAGGCCCATTTCTTATCCCAGGTCCTCCCATTCAACCTTGTGATGTTCAGGACCTGTCCTCTTCTGGTTCAGACCAGTTCTGAAATTTTCAATTTTATGCTACAAAATATTAAGGTTACTTCATTGCTCAATCTTCAGCTTTATTGAGATACATTTGAAAAAGGAATATATCCAAAGTAAAAAATCAAAACTTTTAATATGCATCTTCCTATGTATATGTGATAGCAATTAATGAAAAAACAGGCTATGAATTTTTCTTAATTTTTTTATTTAAATTTTTTTCATTTTACATAGGAACCACATTTCCCCCCTCTGTCCCGTCAGCCCACTCCTCTCACCTTTCCATCCCCACCTGCCATCCACTCCTTAGAGAGGGTAAAGCCTTTCATGGGGACTCACCAAGGTCTGCCTCATCAAGAAGAGGCCAGACTGCCTGGTGGTGGTGGTGGCGGCGGCGGCGGCGGCGGCGCATGCCTTTAATCCCAGCACTTGGGAGACAGAGCCAGGCAGATCTCTGTGAGTTTTAGGCCAGCCTGTTCTACAGAGCGAGATCCAGGACAGGCACCAAAGCTACACAGTGACAGATGGTTCACAATGATTTTATTCCCAGCATCCCCTGGAAATTAAGGTCAGTGGGGGTTAAGAATTTAAATAAGATATGTAACTAAAGTTAACAGAGTGACTGGAGAGATCACTCAGTGGTTATGAGTACTTTTTATACAACAGTGAAGAATTGAGTTTGGATCTTAGCACCTATATAACAATTCAGGTATGGCCTCTCACATGCCTGTAACTTCATCACAAGGGGGCAAGGGGACAGAGACAGGAGGTTTTCTTGGTTTTGCTGGCTGACAGCCTAGAAAAAACAAAACAAAAAACAAGTTCCAAGTTTAGAGAGAGATTCTACCTCAAATCAATAAGATGGGAGAGTGACAGTAGTTGACAACCAATGCCCTCCTCTGGTTCCATGAATGTACACACCACACACATATGTGCAGGCATACATACTAAGGAGGGTTTATTTTCATTAGGAAAAGCTACAAGATATTAGAATGTTAATTTGTTATTTTAAGAGAAGAAAGTATATTTTTCTCCTAAAATAGATAACTAGTTCTTATATAAGAAAAATATAAGACAAAAACTGAGTGAATGAAAAACCTGTATAAAGTTTATAGAAGATGGCTCTTGTAAAAATAATCTTATTTTTAATCAAATTAACTAAGGATAAAGGGAACTGTAGGATTTTTTCTAAAAATTGAGCATTAACATCAAAAGTAAACTGACATAAAACTATAATTTGAGACTTAAACATAAGTATAACAAGCAATGAAATTGAAGCAGTAATGATGAGTCTCAACTGAAAAAAATCTGGGATCAGACAGACTTACTGTTGAATTTAGACATTTGAAGATGAGCCAACAATAATTTTCTTAAAATTATTCCATAAAATGTAATATGATGGAACACTATCAAAGTTATTTTACAGTATTTACTTGATACCAAAACTGATTGAAGACATACACACAGGCAAAAAAAGTAAATTATAGACCAATTTCTCTGATTAACTTGGACCCAGAAATCTGAATGAAACATCTGCAAACTGGATTTAACAAAACATTAAAAAAATAATATATCATATGCAAATTAGCTTCATTCCAGAGAATCAAATATGGTGCAACATACACAATAAATGTAATATAACACATAAACAAATTAAAAGACAAAAATTTTCCATGATCACCTTAATTGATGTAGAAGAAGCTTTTGACAAAGCTCAACATTCCTTCACAATAAAAGTTCTGGAGAAAGTAGGAATGGAAAAAAATACCAGGACAAACCTAAAGTCAGCAATATAATAAAGGAAAGTATTTCCTCTACAATCAGAGACAAAAAGGTTATTCACTCTCTATTGAATATAATCCTTGAATTCTTAGCCAGAAAAGGAAGCAAAGAAACAAATAAAAGAATATAGACATGAAAGGAGGATGTCAAATTATCCTTATTTGCAGATGTTTAAAAACTTGTCAGAAGAGACCCAAAATATTCCACCACAAAACTCCAAGAACTGAAATTGCCACACAAAATTCAGTAGCTTTTCTATATACCAATAATGAATGTGCTGGGAAAAAAGCAGGAAAATAATGCCATATTCAATATCATCATAAAATAACTAGGATTAAACCTAATAATATGAAAGACCTCTATGATAAAACTTTTAAAACACTGAAAGAATGCACTTGAATAAGACACAAAGATGGGTAGACTCCCTATGATCATGGACTGTGATAATTTTGTAAAAATATCTATATGTCCAAAAGCAATGTCGAGATCCAATACAATTCCCTTCAAAATTCCATTGGCATTCTACACAGAAATAGAAACAACAGCAACAACAACCCTATTTCATATGGAAACACAAAAGACCATGAGTAGTCAGGGCAATGGTGATTTAAAAAATATTCTGAGGTTTATGAGGCAATGAATTTAAAGAAGACACAAACAAACACTTCATTGAACTCAAAGAGGATAACAATAAATACTTGGATGATGGCCAAGAAAATACAAATATGTGGCTGAATGAAATGATGAAGATAATTCAGGATTTGAAAACTAAATTCAATAAAGGAAATGAAATATTGAAGGAAACACAAGCCAAAATGAAGATGGAATTGAAAAAAAAACCCCAATATCCTAATTAGAAAACTCAGGAGAGAGTCTTACAAGTAGAATGAATCAAGCAGAAGATAGACTATCAGAACTCACAGATAAAGCAGAGTATCTAAACCATACATGAAAAAATGAAAACACAGGAAAGGGATACACAGGGAATATGGGACACCACCAAAATACCAAATATTAGGCATAGATTAAGGAGAAGAATCCCAAATCAATGACATAGACAAGATCTTTAACATGATCATAGAAGAAAACTTCCCCAAACTAAATGATACAGATAAAGATAGAGATGATAGATAGAGATAGAGATAAATAGAGATAGAGAGACAGAGACAGAGACAAATGCAGGATGTATATAGAACCTGCAAATTGACAAGATCAAAAAGAAACATCCTAAAACATAATATAATTAAAACACTAAATATATTTAATAAAGAAAAAATATCAAAAGCTACAAGAGAGAAAATACAAATTACATATAAAGGAAAACCCATCAGAATAACACATGATTTCTTGATAGGTACTCTGAAGGCCAGAAGAGCCTGGAGTAATATATCCTAAGTTCTAATAGACTATGACTGTACCCAGCAAAACTATTTGCCATAGTTGAAGAAGAAAGAGAAACGTCCCATGATACAAACAGCCTAAAATATATACAATAACAACAAAATCACTAAGCAGAATACTGGAAGCAATACTTTGAACTGAAGAGAGAAATAAACACAGCCATGAGACTCTCAAAAAAATAAACTAAGTTATAATTTAATGAACTACAAACCAGAAAAAAAATGACTGCCATCTACACACACCTTTCAAAACTAACTCTAAATATTAATGCCTCGACAGTAAAAAGACACAGGCTAACTAAATGGATTAAGAAACAAAATCCATTGATCTATTATCTACAAGAAACACATCTTAGCTTTAAAGATAGGCACTGTAGATGTAACCAACCGTCTTATTAAATAAGAAACACAGAACCAATGTAAAAGGGAAAGCCAAGAGGTCAGAGCTCAGAGCTAAAATCTTACCCTTCCTCCTGCGGTGCTCCTAGCTCTCCGAAAGAGAGCTACTTCCTGTGTGTATGTCTTTACATAGTCTTTCTGTTCTGCCTTCTCATTGGTTGTAAACCCAAACACGTGACTGCCTCGTCACTGCCTGTAAGTACAGCCCTCCAGGTCTTAAAGGCGTATGTCTCCAATGCTGGCTGTATCCCTGAACACACAGAGATCTACCTAGCTCTGTCTACCAAGCGCTGGGATTAAGGCGTGCGCCACCACGCCACGCTCTTGCTATAGCTCTATTAGCTCTGAACCCCAGGCAACTTTATTTATTAACATACAATTAAAATCACATTTCAGTACAAATAAAATACCACCATAAGGCACCACCTTAAAAAATGGAAAAAAAGTGAAAGAATGGAAAAAAGTATTCCCAGCAAATGGAAACAAGAAGCAAGCAGGCATTGTCAACCTAATATCTGACAAAATAGACTTGAAACTAAAACTAATAACAAGAGATAAAGGGCATTTTATTCTAATCAAGGATCAATTAATGAGAATAATATCACAATATTAAAACTTTTGGTTCATCCAGTTTCATAAAAGCATACTAATGAGATTAAAGACACAGATTAACACAAATCCAATAATTTTAGAAGGTTTCAACACCCACCCCACTGTCTCCAAAAGATAGGTCATTTAAACAATAAATAAATAAATATGGAATTCTCAGAATTAAATGGCATCTTACATTAAATGTATGGATCAGATACATTCTACTCATTAGCACGTGGAAGCTTCTCTAAAACAGACCACAACCAGGAACATAAAAAAAAACCTTAAAAAATACAGAAAAATTGAAATAATCCCATGCATCCTATCGAGCCATTATACAATAAAATTTAAAAGCAAAAGCAAACAGATTTTTAGTAAGTATATATACTCATGGAAATTAAACAACTTATTACTGAATGATGAATGGGTCAAAGACAAAATCAAGAAAAAAAAATGAAAAAGTATTCCTGAAAGTAAACAAAAGAAAAATAGAACAAAAACTCTAGAATCCAGGATTTTTCTTTTGCGATACCAACAAGCTCACAAATCACAATATGGAGACTTAATATTAGTTATGAATGCTCAGCTTTTTCTTAGCTATTATTTTAATTTTTTTCATCTATGTTTTGCCTCAGGGTTTTTACCTTTCTTTATATTTTACTTTCCTGCTGTCTCTATGTTTGGATGGCTGGTAGATGCTTGGCTGGCCCCAGGTATATCCCTTTCTTTCTCCCTCGTTCTCTCCTCCTTCTTTTCTCTCAAGTGTAGATTTCTTCTACTTATTCTCTCTGCCCACCAGCCCTACCTATCCTCTCTCTGCCTAGCTATGGGCCATTCAGTTATTTATTAGACCAACCAGGTGCCTTAGGCAGGCAAGGTAAAACAAATACAATACCTCTTTACATAATTAAACACACATCCTTACATCATTAAACAAATGCAGCACAAACAAATGTAACACACCTTTATACAGTTAAAGTGATATTCTACAGAATAAACAAATGTAACCCATCATTGCCTAGTTAGAATTATTTTAATATTAATTCCACATCACTCTGGGACACATTAAAAGCAGTTCTAAGAGGGAAGTTTATAACTGTCTTACATTAAAAGATCTGAAAAAGTACAAATAACTTAATGATGCAACTCAATAATTTAGAAAAACAAGAACAAACCAAACCAAACCAGTAGACAACAAATAATAAAAATCAAAGCAGAAATTAAAGAGATAGTAACAAATAAAACAATACAATGACTCAATGAATCTGAGAGCTGGTTCTTTGAGAAGATAAACAAGACTGACAGACCCTTAGACCAAATAACCAAAAGAAAGTAAGAGATTACGCAAATGAACAAAATCAGAAATGAACATGGAAACATCCCAACTTCTTTTCAATATAGTCCTAGAAGCATTCACTGGAGCAAGAAAGACAAGAGACGAAAATTAAAGGGATATAAATAGGAAAGTAAGAACTTAAATCATCCCTGTTTGTAGATGATATGATATTATACAAAAGAGATACCCAAAATTCCACCATGAGACTTTTAGAAATGATTAGTACTTTTAGCAAAGTGGCAGAACATAAAATCAACTTACAAATATATTCTAACAACAAACACACTTAGAGGTCACAGACACTCCCATTTACAATAGCATCAAAACTAATAAAGTATCTTGGAATAAACCTACTCAAGGAGATGAAAAATATCCACAATGCAAACTTCAACTTGCTGGAGAAAAGTGTTGGAAAAAAAACACTAGAAATAGAAAGACACTTCATGTTCATGGATCAATAAAATTAATATTGTGAAAATGACTACTTACCAAAACAATTTACAGAGTCAACTCCAATCAAAATACCTACAACTTTCTTATTTCTCCTCCAAAGCAGTGTTTCTCTGTGGAACAGTTCTAGCTGTCCTGGAACTCACTCTGTAGACCAGGCTGGCCTAGAACTTACAGAGATCGGCCAGCTCTGTCTTCCAAGTGCTAGGATTAAAAGTATGTACCACCACTGCCCAGAGTCCTACAACATTCTTAGGGAAATATTTTAAAAATCCTAAATTTCATATGGAACCAGAAAAGACCCCAGAAATCCAAAACAATCTTTAGCAAAAAGAAGACTACCTGTGGAATGGCTATTTCGGACTTCAGAATATATTATACAGTTATAGTAATAAAAATAACATGGTACTGGCAAAAATAACAGACATGTAGATCCATAAAATAAAATAGAATGCCCAAACATGAGTCCTCATAACTACAGCCATCTGATATTTGACAAAGTGGCAACACAAAACAAAAATAAAAGTACACTGGAGAAAGGCAGCATATTCAACAAATGGTGCTGGAAAAACTGATGTCCACACAGAAAAGAGTAAAATAAGACTCATATCTATCAACCTGCCCAAAAATTAGATCTAGGTGGATCAAAGACCTCAATGTGAAAAATGAAACACTGAAAATGATAGGAAAAAAAAACACAGGTAATGGTGTATAAGATATAGGTATAGGAAGGGACTTTTTGAACAGGACTCCATTTTACCCCTAATTGGTTGTCTAATGCACAGTGGTCAGTCCTGAAACCATATACAAACAACAAAAACAGGCTCATCAGGCTGTATTTATATCATGTTTGTGCATAGATACAAATATATATTTGAATGTATGTATGTATGTAACAATAATAATCAAAGAAAAAAGACTAGCAACCTGGGAGTGGGAACCATGAGAGGGGTGGAGCAGGGTGCTGGGAAAGGCTAGAAGGAGGAAAGGGAAGGTGGGAAGTGATGTAATTCTATTTCAAAAAATGTATATAAAAGTATATTATTCTTAGTAGTTCAAATAAAAAAGAAAATATGGAGAGGACTATTTGAGAAGAGGAAGGGACTAATATGAGGGGTGAAGGGAAACAGGTGAGGAAAATAGGATGTGAATATAGTCAAAGTATATAATAAATCTGAACAAATATAAAGCCAATCACTTTAATAAAGATTTTAAAGAACTGTTATTGTTCACAATGACTTGTAATTCTATTTTCATAACTGTTTAAGACCTTTTATTTTTTAATAAAATTTCTAAAATAAAATTCTAACTAAATTAGTTTAATGTCCTGAAAAAAACTTTGAAATTCTTCAGATAGGTCTTTGGAACATCTCAAAAAGACATTTCTCCTTATAGAAAAAGATATATTAAACTAATTGGTTTATATATCATATGGAATCACTGCCAAGTGATAAGATATGATAAACCTTCTTTGAGTTATATTGGGATAGATATATCACTAATATGTGCTTCAGAAATGGTATGACAGTCACAGAAATACAATAATCATGGTGTAATACTATAAGACTATCAACCATAGTTCTAATAATTAACTTAAAATGTTGCATGCAGTGGAAATAACCAAATTTGTCTATGAATTGCATTACTATGGTAAGAATTCTCATCAGCACTTTAACTATGACCATTTTATTTTATCACATATAGTGCTTAATTGCTTAGCCTAGTACTTTCTTGACTATAATCCTAGTCTGCTTAATCTTCAAGAAGGTTCTTGAAAGGACAGAAAACTACAGGTTTCTATTCACTTTTAGAACTTATCGTGGTATAGAATAAATCCCAGAACTCTAATAAAGAAACTGATTCACTCATAAAACTTGAACTTGAATTATCTCATCATAACAAATTATCTAAATAGAAAACAATAATTTGGTAGAACTTCATTCTAAATCAGACAGTATACAAATGTTTAAGATAAATGAGTTTCATAAGATTTATCCAATTCAAATTACCTACAATATCTTTCTTTAAAATGTATCTTCTCGCCGGGTGGTGGCGGCGGCGGCGGCGGCGGCGGCGGCGGCGGCGGCGGCGGCGCACGCCTTTAATCCCAGCACTCGGGAGGCAGAGCCAGGTGGATCTTTGTGAGTTCGAGGCCAGCCTGGGCTACCAAGTGAGTTCCAGGAAAGGCACAAAGCTACACAGAAAAACCCTGTCTCGAAAAACCAAAAAAAAAAAAAGTATCTTCTCTCTCTCTCTCTCTCTCTCTCTCTCTCTCTCTCTCTCTCTCTCTTCTCTCTCTCTCTCTGTCTCTCTCTCTCTCTCTCATGTGTGTGTGTATGTACAAAGAGGATAGAAGAGAGCACAAGATTCCCTGGAGCTGGATTTACAAGCTATTGGAGTGCTTGGAAATGAACTCTAGCCCTCTGCAAGAACAAGTGTTCTTCATTTCTGAGCCATCTTCCCAGCCCTACTACTTATTTATTAAACAGTAGGTGGTGTGAACTTGAATTAGAGAAACAAAATTGGCATTTGAGAAGATGTAAATCTAGAGTTAAGTGTAGACCCATGGAGAGTCTGGATGACCACATTAGCTTTCTTGAGTCCTTAAAGCTTCCATAATTTTTAAACCTCTGCACCCCATGACCCATGATGGGAGAGATACAATTATCCAAATTCTGAAAATAATTGATGGCATAACTGTTCTAAAATTAATAAATAGTTGATAAGCAATATTTTGTCAGTTTCATATTTTCTAATGTGACACAAAGAGCAAAGCTTTAATGCTAATACAAGCTCTGTGTGCCCCACAAACTAGAGCTACAAGAGACCATACTAAGTTCTTTTTGCCATTCACACTGCAGCAAAACATTAGGGTCTCAACTCTTAGATCTACAGCTCTCAAAAGGACCTTTTTAGAAGAAAGCTTTAATATTCCCAGAACTCTTCATTTTTTTTTAGAAACCTCAAGGTAAAGCTCACTAGGGAATTTTTCCCCAACATGCAAATATTTTTTGACATAGACGGTTTTCCAAAGGCCATAGATCAAGACTTCTGTGCTATCATGAAAGCCTTATCCTTTTTCCTGCTGCCCCCTTCCCTTTCTATAAAGTAAAATCCATGGGACTACACTATAGTTGGCTTTAAAAAGCTGTTTTAGTGGATAAAGTAAAATCCATGGGACTACACTATAGTTGGCTTTAAAAAGCTGTTTTAGTGGAGGAATATAAGAGAGCAATTGTTGGCTTTGTGGTCCAATACCCCTAAATAAGGACTCTTTTAACATCAATGCCTGTGCATGTTCTCATTGAGAATTACCTGAAATCATAAGGAAGGAGCACAAAGCTACCCTTGATATTTTAGACATCTCAATCTTAAGTGCTTTCATATACTCATTGGAAATGGTACCATGAACTGTATAATTATTCACCAATTTGCTGCCCAAGTATAAAAACCCTATACATTCTATAAAACATCGACTGAATTTACAGACATCATATACTCATATACCAGAAACTATACATGTGAATATAAGTAATTGCTGCAATGATGTCACAGGATTCAATTCAGTAAGGTCTTCTTCATTAAATTTGATTATAACCATTTTGTCCTGCTCTAAAAGGACCACTAAGTGGGTTGAGAATATACCTGTTGGCAGAGTGGGCTTTTAAAACCATGCATAAGGCCCTAAGTTCAATCTCCATCACACACAAAAAGGGGACCACTAAAGAAAGTTTCACATTGTTATATTCAAGAGCTATGCAGACTAATGAATGGACAAATTTAACTGACTCTTATTCAAAAACCACTAGGTGGCCCTCATTTTCCAGCCTCCAATAGCCTATGTTGCCTCTGGAAAATTTACTTGTGCTGTTCTGCCTCTTCCCTCATTTAGACTGTTCTGTTCACTCCCACTTTCCAAATAGTTTTCCCCGAAAGAGCCCTCATCAGTTTCCATACTCATAAACCAAACCAATCAGTGATTGAAATTGGTGTCAACCCTAAAATGTTGAAGAAGTGTAGTCAGAAGGTTTCTCCAGTCCTGCCTGGCCCCATAGTCCCACAGCCACTCAGACCCAAGTAAACATACAGAGGCTTACTTACAAACTGTATGGCCTATGGCAGGCTTCTTGCTAGCTATCTCTTATAACTTAACCCATTTCTATTTGTCTATAAGTTGCCACATGGCAGTGGCTTACTGGTACTTTCACATCTTGCTTCTCCTGGCAGTGCTAGTGTCTCTCTCCAGACTGTCTTTCTCTTTCCTATCTCTCTCCTTGGATTTCTGCCTGCCTCTAAGCTTTCTTGCCATAGGCCAAATCAGCTTTATTTATTATCCAATGGGAACCACACATATTCACAGCATACAGAAAGACAACCCCAAGCTGTTTCTGTCATAACTCAAATTTGTTGGAAGTCACTTGTTTGTATTTCCTGTTTAACTAGGTAATATTATTTATTTCCTTCTCAGGTCTCTGAGGGAGTTGAAGATTAGATAGTTAAAGTTTTCCTTGTTAACAAATTCAGGAAAGAAACTCACTAAAGAGGTGTAAAGTGTATAAGTTTGAAAGACATCAAAAGATAGTTTTGGGTTGGTAATGCAAATTAGATAGAAGGTAAATTAGATACAACCCTTTGGATTCACAAAAATAGGATAGATAATGGAGTGTTTTCTCTGGATTTGTCAAATGCAAATGGACTAGACATTCTTGATGTATTTATTGCCTATATTGTATATAGTTATTGTACTTATTGTATATAGTTTTTCTTATGTTAGTTATAACATTTTTTATTTTAGAAAAAAAGGGGGAAATGTGGTGATATTTTATTTGTGCACTCCAATAGAGCTTATCTTGGGATCAGAGGGAAAAGCCAGCCACTATATTAAACATAGAGGTCAGGCAGTGGCAGCACACACCTTTAATCCCAGCATTTGGGAGGCAGAGACTCATCTGGATCTCTGTGATTTCAAGACCACACTGGGAACAGAGCCAAGTGTGGTGTTGCATGCCTTTAATCCCAGCACTAGTTAACCATAGAGGTCTGGAGGTCTGTACAGACAGACAGGAAATGATAGAGCTGGGCAGAAAGAGGAAGTGATGTAGATGGGCAGAGAGAAGAAGTAAGATAGCAGGGCACAGAAAGTTATACAGGTGTGAGTATACAGGAAGTAGCAGGAAATAGCTTTCTCTGGAGGCTGAGAAGTTGGTAGAGTGAGGTTGGCTGTGGCTTGTTCTACTCCTCTGATCTCTCAGTTTTCACCCCAATATCTGGCTCTGGGTATTTTTTTTTATTAATAAGACTGTTTAGCAATTCGTCTTACAAAGAAGGGCTGGGAAGATGGCTAGATGGGTAAAAAATCTGTCATGAAAGCAATAACTAAGTTCAAGTCCCTAGCACTCAAGTAAAAGCCAGTGTTGGTGTCAACTAGCCTGCCTAGTCAAAATGTCAAGTTTCAAGTTCAGTAAAAGATCCTTCTCTGCCTCAAGTAAATAAGGCAGATAGTGATAGGACACTTGGTACCCTGCTTTGATCTCCACATGCATGGGTGCATGCACACACACACATAAACACACAGACACATGCATACACATCACACACACAAACAAAATACAATAGTGGGAAAGAGTTGGTTTATCCAAAGGAAGGTTCAGGAAAGGTTCCTGGGGGCTCACTCTTGGAATATTTTGTATTTTATAGCCAAATCAGACTTTTAAGCATATTGGAGAGGTGAAGCCATTCTATAAACAGTGGATGTGAACAATTCTTGTTCAACAACAACAAAAATATTGAATAAAGTACCACATGGCTTTAGATCTTCCCTTGCCTATGTTAGGGACTTATGTATGCTACTAACAGAACTAAACTTATCTCCACATTTACCACTATAAATAAGGTTTATGTAAAAAGATATTCAATTTTGCTGTCTGTCTAACACAACCAACAAATAAATACATAGAAGAAATTTCTTTTTTTAATTTTTATTTATTTATTTGTTTGTTTATTTATTATGTACACAGAAGAGGGCACCAGATCTCATTACGGATGGCTGTGAGCCACCATGTGGGTGCTGGGAATTGAACTCAGAACCTCTGGAAGAGCAGTCGGTGCTCTTAACCTCTGAGCCATCTCTCCAGCTCCAGAAATTTCTTAAGGTGAAGGGAACATATGGTGTGTGTGTGTGTGTGTGTGTGTGTGTGTGTGTGTGAGAGAGAGAGAGAGAGAGAGAGAGAGAGAGAGAGAGAGAGAGAGAGAGAGAGAGAGATTAGTAGTTAGTTGACTGGTATCTTGACTGGTGGATGACAAGTGTACCTATTTCCAACATTTTCCAATTTTTGTGTTCTTTTCTATGAGTCTTGAGATATGACTTGTTACCACAGCTTTGTGCTAACAGAAATGGCTACTTCTTTAAGTCAGGCCGCAACACAGTGAACTATGATCCTTAATTGCCACCATGACCTGAACAAAAACCATAAATAGCTACACTTGAATACTGCTAATCTATTTTATTATCTGAACTTTGAATTATTATATTAATTTTGGTGAGTTCATTTCATGGAAACTCTTGTTAAGGAGCTTGTTTTAGTTTCTTAATATATCCTCATGTGAGCCAGCCTGGTACAGGGTCTCTCCTCAGAAGTTTCAAACAACCCTGTCACAATCATCCTTTGTACATTAAATGATCTCATCACAGAATAACAAAAAAATATGAAGAACATGTAAGGAATCATCAAATTAATTTGACATTGTGACTTTCAGATTCCATACTGAGACCAAACAAGTCATTATGATGGTGACAGAAAGAATTGTTGGTGCCTAGGATTTTGATTAATTCTTAAGATTGAGAAGCTGACCCAAAGGATACGTATGTTAAATTTAGTTAAATTTGGCCTAAGATTGTTTATATATGTAGCAAACTCTAATCTAACACTATGTAAACATACTGCAACCTATTTTAATATACAAAAGTTCTCTTTAATCCAGTCTTTCTTTCAAGTTTCAGTCAGCTGCTATCCAAAAACATTACTGCAGATGTAACCAACCGTCTTATTAAAATAAGAAACACAGAACCAATGTAAAAGAGAAAGCTGAGAGGTCAGAGCTCAGAGCTAAAATCTTCTGATACTTTAAGAAAAGTTTAAAGAATCACATTACAATTAAAATTTTAGGAATGAGCATTTTTAAAGTTTTTAATAATTAATATTTTAATTTGTCATATCATTTTAATTGTTCTATTTTACCAATATATTTGATTAGTATTAATTATCAGTTTGATTGGATTGAGAGGTGCTTGGAGGTTAGGAGAGGCTAGACGATTCTCTGGGATCATCTGTGAAAGTTCTGACCTAACCAATGGCTTCAAGGATTCAAATTTTGAAGACAATATTTAATTGGAAGGTCAAGAAACTGTAAAATGGTGCCTAGTTGGAGGAAGTAGGTCACTGAGGGTGTCGCTTTGAAGGGTATATCTTGGCCCCTGTCTGGTCTCTCTCTTTCTATCCTTCCTGGACATTATGAGGCAAGTGGCCTCTGCCATATGCTCTCATTTCCATAATACTCTGCTTTGTTTCACGTCCAAAATACTGGATCCAACCAACCATGGGCTGAAGCCTTTGAAATCATTAGAAAAAATAAATATTTCTTTTTTTGACTCTTCCCCTTAGGTTGCTGTTAATGACAAGTGTGACAACATGTATAGTTTTGAAAATACATAGAAACTATATACATGGTATCCGTCATCCACTGGGGATCTTGGAATACATCCCTTAAAGAAAAGGAAGACAACTGTAGTAATTTCATTCTTGTCATACCAGCTGAGGTTCAGACAGCTACAGGTTGTAAACTGCTCAGACAATGCCTGAACAACATAAACCACAAGCTGTAACCAAACATGTTAATTTTGTACATCACTCTCATGTTCTACTTACAAATAACTGATTTCCCATGTGGTGGGGGTAGAGCTCTCTATATCTTTCCTGATACTGAGAGCTGCCATATTCATGAATTGTTCTTCAATCAAATAAACAGTCCTAAACTTATTTAACTCTGTTATTTTAACCATTTAAGGACCATTTTGACTAATACAAATGCAAATCAGCATATACAGCTTGAACTTTTTTAAGAACTCTTAAGGTAGGGCAAAGGACATGGTCAATAAGACAAAACAACAGCCTATAGAATGGGAAAAGACCTTCACTAACCCCACATCTGACAGAGGGCTGATCTCCAAAATATATAAATAACTCAAGAAACTAGACATTAAAATCCAATCTAATAACCCAATTCAAAAGTGGGCTACAGAGCTAAACAAAGAATTCTCAACAGAAGTATCTCAGATGGCTGAGAGACATTTGAGGAATTGCTCAACATCCTTAGTCATCAGGGAAATGCAAATCAATCAAAACGACTCTGAGATACCATCTGACACCTGTCAGAATGGCTAAGATCAAAAACACTGAAGACAGCTTCTGTTGGAAAGGATGTGGAGCAGGGGGAACACTCCTCCATTGTTGGTGGGAGTGCAAACTTGTACAGCCACTTTGGAAATCAGTATGGCAGTTTCTCAGAAAATTGGGAATCAATCTTCCTCAAGACCCAGCTATACCACTCTTGGGCATATACCCAAGGAATGCTCAATCATAACCACAAGGACACATGCTCAACTATGTTCATAGCAGCATCATTCATAATAGCCAGAACCTGGAAACAACCTAGATGCCCCTCAACTGAAGAATAAAGAAAATGTAGTACATATACACAATGGAGTACTACTCAGCAGAGAAAAACAATGACATCATGAAATTTGCAGGCAAATGGATGGAACTAGAAAATATCATCCTGAGTGAGGTAACCTAGACTCAGAAGGACAAACATAGTATGAACTCACTCATAAGTGGATACTAGATGTAAAGCAAAGGATAACCAGACTGCCACCCACAGCTCCAGGGAGGCTAGCTAGAAGGGAGGACCCTAGGAAGGACAAATGGATCACCCAGTGAAGGAAAAATAGATGAGATCTACATAAGCAAACTGGAGGTGAGGGAGGATAATAAAGGGCAAGGGAGGGGGGTGAGAACATAGGGTAACAGGAGGTTTGAGCTGGAACAGGGACAGAGTGGGAAAGCAAGGAAAGAGACACCATGATAAATGAAGACATTATGGGAATAGGGAGAAACAGAGTGCTAGGGAAGTTCCCAGGAATCCACAAGGATGACCCTGCCTTGGACTACTGGCAATAATTGAGAGGGTGCCTGAGCTGCCTACTCGGGTGATCAGATGGCTGAATACCCTAACTATCATCATAGAACCCTCCCCTAGTGACTTATGGAAGAAGATGCAAAGATCTATGGCCAGGCACCAGGCGAGCTCCAGGCATCCAATTGATGAGAGGAGGAGGGATTCTATGAGCAAGGGCCATCAAGATCATGATGAGATGTACAGAGGCGGCCAGTCAAACTAGTGGAAACACATGAACTGTGGACCATTAGCTGAAGAGCCCATCCATAGTACTGGACTAGGTCCTTTGCATAGGCGAGACAGTTGTTTAGCTTGAACAACTTGTTCAGGGGCTCCAGGCAGGAAGTGGGATCCGGACCCATCCTTGGTGCATGAGCAGGAATTTTGGAGCCCAATGCCTATGGTGAGACACCTTGCGCAGCCTTGGTGCAGGGAGGAGGGCTTGGACCTGCCTCAACTGAATGTATTAGGCTCTGCTGACTCCCCATGGGAGACTTTGCCTTGGAGGAGGTGGGAATGGGGGTAGGTTAAGAGGAAAGGCTGAGGGGTAGGAGGAGGGAGGACAGGGGAATGTGTGGTTGATATGTAAAATGAATAGAAAATCTCTTAATAATAATAAAAAAAGATGAGCCAGGAAGTGGTGGCGCACACCTTTAATCCAGCACTCGGGAGGCAGAGCCAGGTGGATCTCTGTGAGTTCGAGGCCACCCTGGTCTACAGAGGAGATCCAGAACAGGCACAAAGCTACACAGAGAAACCCTGTCTCAAAAACAAAAACAAAACAAAACAAAACAAAAAGACAATTGAAATTTCAATAAGATGCTAATAAAATTAAGATGTTAAAACAATACAGAAATAATATTAGTCACAAATAATGATCCCCATATATCATTCACTACAGTAGTGCATACAAGATATGATGGTAATTTTGCCTAGATCAAAAGTTGGCAATTTTTAAAAATCTTTTTTTTTTTTTAAGATTTGTTTATTCATTTTATGTAGGAGTGCTCTATCTGCATGTACACCTTTATGCCAGAAGAGAGCATCAGATCCCACTATAGATGGTTGTGAGCCACCATGTGGTTGCTGGGAATTGAACTCAGGACCTCTGGAAGAGCAACCAGTGGTCTTAACCACTGAGCCATCTCTCCAGCCCCCAAGGCAAATTAGAATCCATAGAACCAATCTTGCTTCCTGTTTCTGTAAATAAACTTTTACTATAAAACCTCCACACACATTCACTTATGTATTTTCTGTGACCCGTGGCTACTGCTACTTTATAAATTAGAATTTAGTTACAGACAGATTGTATATGTCTCAAAAATAGCTGAAAATATTTACTATATGACTTTACAGAAAAATAGTACTAACCCCTGCTTGGACTATAAGCAGTGAAGGAAGAATAAATGAATGTGCATATTATATCTTGAAAGTTGAATACAAACAAGCTTAGTATGTTCTAGAAACAGAAGAATATAATTGCGGAAAATTTTTCTATTTAATATCCTACACATTATTCTAGGTTGTTTGTTTGGACTTTGGTCTTTTGTTTTAGACAGGTTCTCATCATGTAGAAGTGACTAATCTCAAACTCATAATGTTCCTGACTGGGTCTTCTTAGTGCTGAGATTATAAGTATGTAAAATCATGCCCAGCTGTTCCTAGGTTTTAATCCATCCATATATTCACTCATTCCTAAAATATGCTCTGTGTCATACACTATGTGAGTTGCTTTACACACACACACACACACACACACACACACACACACACACACACGTCAACAAGTAAATAATTTCAATGCCTACTTTCTTTTCTTTCTTTCTCTTTCTTTCTTTTTTCTTTCTTTCTTTCTTCTTTCTTTCTTTCTTTCTTTCTTTCTTTCTTTTCCTTCCTTCTTCTTCCTTCCTCCCTTCTTCTTCTCCTTCCTTCCCTCTTCTTCTTCTTCTTCTTCTTCTTCTTCTCTTCTTCTTCTTCTTCTTCTTCTTCTTCCTCTTCCTTCCTCTCCTCCTCCTCCTCCTTTCCTCCTCCTCCTCCTCTTCTTCTTCTCTTTCCTCCTCCTCCTCTTCTCTCCTCCTCCTCCTCTCCTCCTCCTCCTCCTCCTCCTCCTCCTCCTCTTCTGAGACAGGGTCTCTTTATGTAGCCCTGGCTGTCCTAGAACTACGATGTAGACCAGGCTGGCCTTGAATTCACAGAGCTCCTTCTGCCTCTACCTTCCAAGTGCTGGGAATAAAGACATATGCCACCATGCCCAGGTGAAAATAAACTTTTCAAAAATTCTACTATCCATTTACTATTGATCAAATTGTACCTGACTTTGTCTTGCCTTCATACTTCCTCTCTTTCAGCCACTAAAATGCAGTAATCTTAACAACAGATAATACTGACACTGCTTGACAGGCAAAAATTTATATGTTTCATTTAATTATAGTCTTGTGAGATAGATATAATTATTATATGATTATTATACCCATATATGAAGGAAATTGAAGCTCAAAGAAGCAAAGCCTTTTGATCAAACTGTAGGTGTGCTCCACATAGTAGCATTCAGGACATCTATTTTTCCTCCTTATTTGCTCTGTTTTCGGGAGCATCAGTACCAAAGGCACTCACCATCGTTGCTGCTAAGGCATAGTTTACAATAGTAATATTGAGTCCAGTGTATTATTTTCTTGAAGCTCTTAGTATGATTATTATAGATGGATGTCAGTATCTAGAGCCAGTGAACATATTTGTTGAAAGAACACTTTTTAGGTTTTTACTTGTTTTTTATTATAGTTCTCATTTATATTATTACTTAGGTTTAATCTTATCTTGAAAACTTAACTTCCATGTGATCTTGGTGAGATTGATTAACTTATATGTGCGTTAGTTACCTTACCCTAAAGTACAAATAATATAACTGCCTTAAATGTTTATTATAAAACAAGTCAATATTCAGCAGTTAGTGTAAGTTTCATAAATGTTCTTTACTATTATAATGGAAAAATTCTCTGAATTAAACCTTATCAATGTCTTGCCTTTCCTTGGGGACTTTATAATCAATTTCCTCTTATCTTTACTGATCTCATTCACTATTATCATGTCCTTCATATCACTAGACATTAGATCATGCTTCCCTATCTGGAATATTTTTTCTTTTTCCTATTTGCCCTGATCATCACTGATTTGTTCTTTAAGTATAAAATTATAAGGGCATGAACTATGTACGGGTTTTGATCATCATTTTGTACTCAAAGATCAGTGCAAAGGTTGACATATAGTAAGACTCAATGATTTGTTGCATGAATGAACACCAGCCAGATTAAATCTAGATTTTCATTTATTTATCTATTCTTCTTGGCATTAATTCACATTTGGTATAATCTTTCATGTGTACATTCAGTGGTCTTGGGCAATTCTTAGACAAATATTCATTAAAGAATACATCTTATGCTTGAAAAATTAGTTTAAAAATAAAAACGTCTTTTGTATTTTGAAAAATACAAAATTTCAAAATGCTGCTTGTTCACTGCAAGGTAAGATATACAGAAAAGAGAAATTATAATCAGATAATAGGTAAATGAGGCATATGGACTCAATGGAAAAGGAAATATACATTATATAGAAATTATAGTGCAGGAATCACAGAGGAATATCAAATTGAGTTAAAAAAGACTATCAATTTCCAAATAAACAACTGTAGACAGGAAGAATTCCAGATAAAAACCATAGAGAATATTAAAAGCCTCAGTCATAATGAAACTTTTTCTCTTCTGTTGATGTTGAATCCACAAACTAATTTCTTTCGTGCCTTTATGACAGATTACTTTACATCATTCTTAGTTTTCGATTATGCAATATTAATTAAATTTCATTCTCACAAAGTTTTCATTCCTTGTGGTTTATTCCTCTTCTAAGCTCACTATATTAGCACTGTAGCGGCCTTTGATCAAAATGTTCATCTGAATCTATGAAATCAGAAGTGAGGGATAATGTACAATGTGGAAGTTAATGTAAGAAATTTAGTTCTGTGAAGGTAATGTAAGAAATTTAGTTCTTAAAAAAATCTCAGTAAGTTACGTAAGACAAACATAGCCAGAAATTATAGAAAGAGCACAGAAATAGCAGGCAGTCACCCGAGTTTACATGCATTTTAATATCCTGGACCCATCTTTCTCTTATATAGCCTCCAACATTGTCAATGAAACTAGAGCAGTTGACTGATCTTCTGGAACCTAATCTTAAATGCCCCCGTACGCTCCACTGTGCACAGGCCGGAAGGAGCGGGCCGGCCTTAAGTTCTCTGCAGGCTACAGTGGCTGGGAGGGAAGGGAGCAGACTGCTTGCGGACTGGTATAAAAGCAAAAGGAGCGACAAGCTTCACTTCAGCTTCTTTGCTTGCTTTGTCTCCGCAAACTTCTGAATCGCGACCTCCAGCCAGGTAGTGCGCCTCGGGTCTGTGAAGGTGGGTGTTTAGTGGCCAGGACCACGGGTTAAACTAGTCTTGGCTTGGGGCCTGGCACAGTGGGCAGTGGTGGCTTCAATCCCATCCAGAGTGATAGTACTCACTTACACTGGCTGAGGGAGCACTCCTGCCTTGCCGCAAGGCATCGGCACGATTTGTGCTAGTTTTGCGACACAGTCCTCATGGAGATCATATAGGGCAGTTGGCCTAACTAACACTGTGAAAGAGCTGGAACAAGCTAGCCTTGAGACTGACGCTCAGTATACATGGTTCAAACTCGGTTAGACCTTCCAGCCTTTGATCTGTCACTAGTTGATCTCTAGAGTTCAGCATGCCTCACTTTGCTCAGCCATGAAGCTGAGGGAGAACCCTGCTTTTGCAAGAATTTAAACGCTGCCTATTTCTATCTCGTTTTTACTAATGTTCTCTGATCAGATTTTACCTTAGTTGCCCTCTCAGAGCAAGGCTGTCAACGTAGTTGCAAAATAAGTCTTGGAGAAGGTAGGTAGAAACCTTCTTCTGTTCTGAAAAACTCTGAAGAACCTTTTAAACTACATGGAAACGACATTCATTTAGTGCACGAATTGAATATTAACTCTGAATAATGCTCTTGTGAATACTTTATAGTAAGGATAGTAAAGATAGACAAAATTATTGTCCAAAATGTTATGTATTAAATGAACATAATACACACAGCAGTTTCATGAAAAAAAAAAGTTGGAAATTTACTATTTCATTACTGAATAAAAGCTCTGAGCTCTCCTATTGGAACACTTCAATAGTCACATTTCCATACAGTGGTCTTATTTATTGTTCTTTAGTAAGTGTTGACCTTGTTCAGGATACACTGTGGTTAAAACTAAAAGCAGTCATTTACATAGTAATGACTACAAAGCAGAAATAACATAAGCACTTGGGCAATATTGGCATTCCAAGCCTTCCTTATAGAACAACCATGAAAAGAAATATATTTACCAAGTATTAAAGAATATACATACATTGTCTCATAATAATGTGATGAACAGAATGTTCACTGAGTGGTAGAGTCTGAGGACTCTACGTGTGTTCTCCAGTTCTTACTTGAAAATAACAAACTGGACAGATAGTAGCTTCTTGTGTGTCTGTCTCAGAGTATCAAAAGTAAACTCTGCCCTTGTTGTCAACTCTGAGAATAACAACAAAATATCATTCAGGTCTGTTGTCTGGCAGCTGTGTTTTCTGCCTTTCAAATCTGGGCTTGAGACTAAGCTTCTGGAACAATAAACCTTTGCTCTTAGATTCTTTACTGGTGATCAGAGATCACCAGTTGAGTCCACTATAACCTTTTCTACAACACCAATACCCTCATGTTACTGAGCTGTACATAAAACTTCTATTGTCCATGCAAAGACTAACAGCAATGAAAAAAATTTGGAAAACCTATCCTGTTTCACACTGCGGTTCTAGGCAAGAGTGGCTGATAAAGAAGGAGATGTTCTGAGTAGAAAGAAAATGATGGCTTTCAGATGGCAGGGTGTTATGCATCTGTGAATGGCTTGAGGGTGACTTTAGGCTTAGTTGTTGGCAGAACCACCGTGACTGGTTGTTATCATATTTTTGCTCTATTAATTGTTTCCTGTATTCTCATACTGTTTAGTAATGAATGCCTACTCTGCTAGAGGAAACCCATTTACTGCCTTAGAGCATAGAAACGTAACATAAGAGGAGACAAGAATTGGAACTTTAAACATGCTCAGTTATAGGCATCCTCACCCGTAACTCATCATGTTTTCTAGTAGTATGATCTTGTCACTTCATATCATGAATATTTAAAATCAATCATTTTTCTTCTATTCCAACTTCAAGAATTAAAACTGTAATCAAATTACATTATATTCATGTAACTTATATCGTTCGAAACCCTTTGTATAATTTAATTCCTTGAATACTAACTTGGGTATCTACTGCTTGTCATATTATATTATTATTTATGTAACTTTATGTTTAATATTTTGCCAAACTTTCGAAAGGCTGTACCATTTTACATTCATCAGATTCACATAAACCACATCCGTGTATGAGAATTTGAATTAATTCACCCTCCTCAATCATTATTCTTTTTCAAAAACAATTACAGTTTCTTGTAGTATGAGCTATTTACAGACAGACATGTAGACAATGGAATATAATAGAGATCCAAAGAACATCTAAATTTGCCAAAGGGATCAAAAACATATTGGAGAAAAGACAGCTTCTTTGACAAATAGTGCTGGAAAAACTATCTATTCACAGTAGAAATGAAACTAGATCCATATCTCTCCCTGTATGCAAATCAATTCAAAGTGACCTAAAACCTTAAATATAATGTCTAAGAAGCTGTGAGAAAACAAACGGAAAATACATCAGATACAGGTATAGTAGGACTTTCTGAAAACAACTCCAATAGCACAGGAATAACTCCAGGAATTGACAAATAGATTACATGATACTAAAAAGCTTCTGTATGACAAAGGAAAACAAGTCCTACTGTATTTAGAAGGCCTTGTTTCCTTGGTGTCGTCTATCCTGTTGGCTCTTAGATTAGTGGTTTTTACCCTAGCTCTCAGGTATGGGTTCCATCTCATGGAATGTGCCTTAGTTAAATCAGCTATTGGTTGGTTACTCCCACAAGCTTTGTGCCACGTTGCCTAGCATATCATTCAGGCAGGATACCATTGTATATCAAAGGGTTTGTGGCTAGATTGGTAATACATTTCTCTTTTGGTAATGTGCAGAGTGCCTTCTGTGCAAAGATGCTAGAACATAGGGGTGAAGGCTCTCTGTAGGCATCAGCTCACTTCCCATGTTCATTGAGTTGTGTAAGGTGTTGTCTTCAGTAATGGGCTGCTGTCAGTTTGTGGAGAACAACAAATAGCCTTGCAGCAGCCTGGGTTTTTGGGGATTCGAATGAAGACCCTTTGGCAGCAACTCAGTTAGATGTAAGACAATCGCAGTACTGGAAGCTTTGTTTGGTGACAAGAGATGGCAGTTGGGGCTCTGTTTCCCCATTATCTGATGATTTCCTTTAGATAGCTTTCATTTATGTATATATTTTAGGAAGTTTCTATTGTATGAAGTGTCCATACTATCCCTCAAATAACACTTAATTTTAGCTGTCTCTCCCCATATTCCTTCCCTCAGCCCCCTTGATCCTACTGTTCCAGCCCAACCTCAATCATAATTATCTACTCTATTTTCCTTTTCTAACAAGAGCTATCTGTACTGTACCCTCTAGTTCCTTCCTCTATACCAACCTCACTGGACTATGGATTGTAGCTTGGTTATCATTTACTTAATGGCTAATATACACATACAAGTAAATACATACCATATTTATCTTTCTGGGTAGGGGTTACCACACTCAGGATGATTTTTTTTTCTAGTTCCATCCGTTTGCCTGTAACTTTCATGATGTCATTATTTTTAACAGCTAAGTAATACTCCATTGTGTAAATGTGTCAATTTTTAAAAATCTATTCTTCTGTTGAGGGACATCCAGTTTCTGGCTATTATGAATAGAGCAGCAATGAACATGATTGAGCATGAGCCTTTGTGGTAGGATGGATAGTCTTGGGTATATGCCCAAGAGTTATATAGCTGCTTGAGGTAGATCTTCCTGAGGAACCATCACACTGATTTCCATAGTGGCTGTACAAGTTTGCATTCCCACCAACAATGTATGCACTGAACAGCAAGAGACAATAAGACTAAGCACAAACCCTCACATCAAGGCTGGACAAGGCAACTAGGAGGAAAGGATCCCAAAAGCAGGCAAAAGAGTCAAAGATACTCCCACTCCCACTGTCAGAAGTCACCCCCAAAACCAAGCCAATAGCCATAACATATATGCAGAAGACCTAGCATAGACTATCTGCAATTGCCACTTCAGTCTCTGTGAGCTCCCATGAGCCCTGCTTAGTTGATTCTGCTGGCTGGGCTCTCCAGTGTCTTCAAACCCTCTGGCTCCCACAGTTCTTCACCCTCTTCCACAGATGTACCCCATTTTTAATTGGATTCTTGTTTTCTTGATATCTAAGTTTTTGAGTTCTTTATATATTTTGGATATTAGCCTTCTATCAGGTGTGTAGTTGGCAAAAGTTTTCCCATTCTGTAGGCTGCCACTTAGTTAGAATGACAGTGTCCTTTGCCCTGCAGAAGCTTCTCAGTTTCATGAGGTCCCATTTATTAGTTGTTGATCTTAGTGCCTGTTCTAACAGTGGTCTGTCCAAAACATCTTTTCTTGTGCCAATGAGTTTGAGGCTGTTCTCCACTTAATTTATCATTCAGTGCATGTGGTTTATGTTGAGGTCTTTGATCCATTTGGAGTTGAGTTTTGTGCAGGGTGATAAGTATGGATCTACTTGCTGTAATGCTCGTTATTTGTTGGGTTTTTATGTGGTTTGGGTATCAGGGTATCTGTGGCCTCATAAAATGAATTGGGCAGTATTCCTTCTGTTTCTATTGTGAAATAATTTGAGGAGTATTGCTGTTAACTCTTCTTTGGAAGTCTGGTAGAATTCTGTACTAAAACCATCTGGTCCTAGGATTTTTTTTGGCTGGGAGGCTTTTAATTGGCCAGTGGCTAGGCAGGAAGTATAGGCGGGACTAACAGAGAGGAGAAAAGAAAGAACAGGAAGGCAGAAGGAGTCACTGCCAGCCACCACCAGGATAAGCAGCATGTGAAGATGCCGGTAAGCCACGAGCTACATGGCAAGGTATAGATTTATGGAAATGGATTAATTTAAGCGATAAGAACAGTTAGTAAGAAGCCTGCCATGGCCATACAGTTTGTAAGCAATATAAGTCTCTGTGTTTACTTGGTTGGGTCTGAGCGACTGTAGGACTGGTGGGTGACAGAGATTTGTCCTGACTGTGGGCAAGGCAGGAAAACTCTAGCTACAGGTACCTATCAAGAAATTATCCATTTTTTTTTTAGATTTTTTTCAGTTTGATGAGGTACAGGTTTTTAAATTATGTCTTCATGACTCTGTGGTTTTCCATGTTAACTGTTCATTCATATGTTCTCCTTTTCACTCATAATTCTATTAACTTGGATATTCTCCTGCTGCTTTTTTAGTTAATTTGGATAAGGGTTTGTTGATCTTACTGATTTTCTCGGAGAGCCAACTCTTTGTTTCATTGATTCTTTGTATTTTTTGTTTGTTTTTATTTTATTGATTTCAGTCCTGAGTTTGATTATTTCTTGCAATATACTCCTTTTTTGTGTGATTTCTTTTTGTTCTAGAGCTTTTAGGTGTGCTGTTAAAATACTAATATGAGATCTCTCCAATTTTTTTTTATACAGGCACTTAGTACTATGATCTTGCCTCTTAGAACCACTTTCATTGTGTCCCTATACATTTGTGTATGTTGTTATTCATTTTCATTTAATTCCAGAAAGTCTTTAATTTCTTAATTTCTGACTTGACCCATTTTTCATTGAGTAGAGACTTCAGTTTCCTTGAGTTTGTAAGCTTTCTGTTGTTTCTGTTGTTGTTGATATCCAGATTTAATATGTGGTTGTTAGATAGGATGCAGAGTGTTATTTCAACTTTTTTGTGCCTGTTGAGACTTGTTTTATGTCTGAGTATCTGGTCCATTTGAGAAAGTTCCATGAGGTTCTGAGAAGAAAATATTTTCCTTTGTATTTGGGTGAAATGTTCTGTAAATATCTGTTAGGTCCATTTGGTTTCTAACATTTGTTAGCTCCTCCATTTCTCTGTTTAGTTTTTGTCTGGATGATCTATCTATTGGTGAGAGTGAGGCATTGAATTCTCCCACTATCAGTGTGTGAGAGTCAATATGTGATTTAAACTGTAGTAGTGTTCTTTTACAAACTTGGGTGCCCTTGTGTTTGAGCATAGATGTTAAGAATTGCAGTGTTCACTTGGTGGATTTTTCTTTGATGGTTATGTAGTGCCTTTCTGTGTCTACTGATTAGTTTTGTTTGAAGTCTATTTTGTCAGATATTGCAGTGGCAACTCTAGCTTGCTTCTTTGGAATATCTTTTTTCCATCCTTTTACCTTGAGGTGATGTCTATCCTCAATGTTGAGGTGTGTTTCTTGGATGTAGCAGAAGGATGGATCCTGTTTTCACATCAATCCTGTTAGTTTGTGTCTTTTTACTGGATAATTGAGACCATTCATGTTAAGAGATATCAGTGAGCAGCATTTGTTGATTCCTGTTATTTTGTTATGGTGATGTGAATGTGTGTGTGCATGTGTGCATGCATGTGTGTGGTGTTTCCCTCTTTGCTTTGCTGGTCTGGGGTTATTTTTTTTTCTTGTGTTTCTTGAGTGTAGTGAACCTCTTTAGGTTGGAGTTTTCTTTTTAGCTCTTTTAGGGCTGTATTTGTAGATAGATAATTTGTAGATTGCTTTAAATTTGGTTTTATCATGGAGTATCCATTTTTCCATCTATTATGATTGAAAGTTTTGCTGGGTATAGTAGTCTGGGTTGGCATCTGTTGTCTCTTAGAGTCTACAACACATCTGTCCAGGCCTTCTGGCTTTTAGAGTCTCCGTTGAGAATTGGATACAATTCTAATAGTCTGTCTTATATGTTATTGTTTTTTTAAATGCAGCTTTTAATATTCATTCTTTGTTTTAACTCTTATGTGCAAGAGGACTTTCTTTTCTGATTCGATCTATTTGGTTTGGTGTTCTGTATGCTTCTTGTAAAGAAGGCATCTCCTTTATGTTGGGGAAGTTTTCTTCTATGATTTTGTTGAAAATATTTTCTGTGCTTTTTACCTGGGTTTCTTCTCCTTCCTCAATTCCTACTTTTTCTTAGATTTGGTTTTTTCATACTGTCCCAGATTTCTGGATGCTTTGTAGGATTTTTTTTTTTTATAGATTTAACATTTTCTTTGACTTGAGTTTCCATTTCTTCTGTCATGCTTCAATGCCTGAGATTCTCTCTTCCATCCCTTGTATTCTGTTGGTGAGGCTTGCCTCTGAAGTTCCTCTTCAAGTTCCTAAATTTTTCATTTCCAAATTTCCTTCAGTTTGGTTTTCATTACTGTTTCTATTTCCATGTTCAGGTCTTGAGCTGTTTTATTCATTTCTTCCCACGGTTTGTTTGTGTTTCATAGATTTCTTTAAGAGATTTATTAATTTCCTCTTTAAGACCTTTACCATCTTCATACAGGTGGTTTTAAGGCCTTTTTCTTGTGCTTTAGTTATGTTGTAATATACAGGGCCTGCTGTGGTAGGGTTGCTGGACTCTAGTGAAGACATATTGTCCTGGTTGTTATTGTGTTTTTACACTGGAATCTAAGCCTCTGAGTTTGGGAAGATTGTAATTCTAGGTGCTGACATCTGGTCTTGTCTTTGTTTGGTGGGTATTTTTGTTCCTTAGTTTCTGTTTCTTAGGAGAGTATAGTTGCTGTGTGTTGCCTGGTAGGGAATTCTTTTTGGGTCCTCATAGGTGTGGCCACTAGGGGGTAAAATTTGTTTCTAGGTACTGGAAACTGACTTAACAATGGGGGTTGGCTGGGGGTGGGAGGCTGAGGGGACCACAGGAGGGTGGAAATCAGGGTGTTTCTACCAGGATCTTCTTAGTCCCCTGGTAATGGGAGCAGAGAGTGAGGAGAAGCCACAGCAGGTGGTATCCTACAGAGCTGGGGATGAGACTTGGGCATTAGACTTGAAGGAATGGATGGAGAGATAAAAATTTGCTGACAGGCTAACTGATTACCTGGAAAGAGTGGCCTGTCGGTTCAGAGGGATTGCTGCTGGAATTGGGACTGGGACAATGGGATGAGTCAAGGGAAGGAAGTTTGAAGGAGGAGTTTTTTGTGATTTATTGGAGGTGGTGACACAGAAGTGGAGGCCAGAGCAAATAGTATGCTAAAGAGGTGGGGATGAGTGTGGGAGATTGGATTTTGATTTGAAGCAGAGGTTTAAAAACTGAATATCTGCACTTAGCCTACCTGCTTCCCTGGCCAGAGTCTAATTAATGCTTCTTAGTTTATTGTTTCATTTTGGCTTATAATCTGATGTCATGAAGGGGTATTTTTGACAACTTTTCATTTTGTCTTTGCTTTTGGATAAGTAATTTGCCAGGCTCTTGACTAGGCCACTCCAAAGCCCTTCAATAATTGCTTAATTTGAATGATTTTCAATTTCTTACTCTTATTCTTCGCTGTCCAAAAGTAGAATCTGTGTTATCTTTACTACAATTCCTAATGCAGTCTGCTCAGATTTAACTATATCATTCAGTAAGTAAAATATTATAGTTGTTGGCTATCAGCATTTCAGAAGTGGCTGTTTCTTTGTTGTATCCATGATATTGATATTGGCTCACGTGTGATTACATGTTCTTACTGGCATTTCCAGGTGTTTATACTTTGGTATTTCTGTTTATTCTGTAACCAATAATTGTTGGAATTTTTAGTCATTTGTTTTATTAGCACAGTTTAATTATACATAAATGGCTTTCATTATGGTATTTTCATATTAGCATACAACATATTTTTAGTCTATCCACTCCCATCTGTCCTCCTTCTCTTTTCCTCCTCCTCTGACTACTTTCTACTTCCATAATAGTCTTCCTCTACTTTTACATCATCTTCTTTCTGATATAGAGTTTGAAACCTAAGACCTTGTACATGCTATAGTACATTAAAATACATCTCTAGTCCTTCATTTTTCCCCTAGATATCTCATATAAGAGAAAGCATATGCTTCATGTTTTTCTCAGTATTTATTATTTCACTTAACATGATGTTCTTCAATTCTAATCATTTTCCTGAAAATGCCAGAATTTTGATCTTTGTGGCTGAATTTTACTACATTGAACACATATGCTATATTTTTTCATTCATTTACATTGATTAGCATCTAGATTTATTCCACAACTGGGATGTTGTGAGTAGTACACAATAAATAAGAATGTATAAGTATCTCTTTTGAATATTGACTTTGATTTCTTTGGTATATGTACTTGAATGATAAAACTATTTTATATGATAGTTCTATTTTTAGGTTTGTTAAAAATATTTTTTAATTGAAATAGAATTATATGATTTTTCCCCCTTCCCTTTCCTCCCATGACCTTCTCTCTCAAGGTGAAAGCTTCTTTTTCTTTGGTTATTACTGTTACATACATAGTACATATTTATATATGCAGATGCACAAATATATATAAATACAACCTGCTGAGTCTGTTTTTGTTGTTTATGTGTATATGGTTTCAAGACTGACCACTGTGTATTAGACAGCCAATAAAGGGGCTTGTCCCTGAGAGAGGCTAATTCTTAGTTGCCTGTAGTTCTTTTTCTAGAAATGGAACCCCATGAAAATTCTCCACTTCCATGTGACATATCAATTAATATTGCCATTGTTCCAGTCTTGTTCATGCAAACATTTCAAGGAGAGACTTCCTGATATTCTGGGTCTTATAATCTTCTTTCCCTTCTGCCATATTCTCTTGCTATAGATGCAAGAGCCGTGATGTAGATGTATCCACTAGGAATGAGCTTCTCAAGATCTGTTATCTGTACATTATGTCCAGTTGTGGTTTTCTGTGATGGTTTCATTTGCTGTAAAGAGAAGCTTCTTTGATTGAGAGGTGGTGTTACACTTATCTGTAGTATAAGGATAAGATTCAGCATGCAGTAAGGAACTATGTTTGTCGGCAAAGTGGTGGTAGTAGATTCTTTTATCTAGCCCAAACACTTAAAGGAGGTTTCTCATGCCTGGTACAGGGATTTTGTTAGTCTATGGTTCTTGTGGAAAGTATTGTCAGCCCAAGTGGCTTAACTTCCTTAACTTTTATTTTTAATTATTTTTTAGAAATCTTCCTCCTGATTTATGCAATGGCTAGACTAATTTACATTTCCACAACAGTATAAAAAGCACCCCCCTCAATATTCACACCATTATTGTTGCTGTTTGTTTTCTTCCTTTCTTTCTCTGCTGTACAGAAGCTCTTTAATTTCATGTCAAATCTTCATGTCAAATCTCTGGGCTTTCAGAGTCATATGAAGAAAGTTACTGTGAATACTATATCTTGAAGTGCTTTGCTTAAGCTTTCCACTAGTAGTTTCAGAGGTTCATGTCTTATATTAAGGTCTTTGGTCCATTTTGAGTTGATTATTGTACATCGTAAGAACTAGTTTTTTTTTTCTATTTGTATAGATCCAATTTTATCAGCAAAACCTATTAAAGGGGCTTTTTTTAAAAAAAATGTGTTTTAGCATCTTTATCAAGAATCAGATAGCTGTAGCTGTGTATGTTTATTCTTGTTCCTCTATTCCAGTCCATTAGTTTGCATATCTGTTTTTAATACCAATACAGTGTTACTTTTTGTTACTATTACTTTTAGTGTATTTTAAAATTAAATATTATGATTCCTAGAAATTACTCTGTTTGCTCAGGATTATTTTAGCAATCCCTAAATAGGTCTATATGAATTTTAATATATTTCTTTTAGTTCTGTGAAAAAGGTCATTGGTATTTTCATGAGATTGCATCTGATCTGTATATAGATAGCTTTTTGTAATATGGTCACATTTAATTATTAATTCTGCCAATTTATGAGCAGGAGAAGGCTTTTCCATTGTCTACAATCATTATTGGTTTCTTTCTTCAGTGTCTTAAAGGTTTCATTGTGTAGGTCTTTCATCTTGATTATATATATTCTTAATTTTAGATTTTTTTTTTAGTGCTCCGAACTGAACCCAGAGCCACAAAAATACCAGTAAGGGCTCTATAATTGAGTCATATCCCCAACCCATTTTTATTTTCAGGTATTGTGTGTGTATGTTATTGAACATTCATGCAGGTAGGGGTGTGTGTGTGTGTGTGTGTGTGTGTTAGATATGTAACATTATGTTAAATTTGTTGATTTGCATATGTTGAGGCATCCATCCATCCTGGGAGTTAAACAACTTGATCATAACATGTAATAGTTGCTGTGGGATGCCCTATATGCTGTGAATATATGTTGCTATGATTGACTGATAAATAAAACACTGATTGACCAGTAGCCAACAGGAAGTATAGTGTAGGTGGACAAGGAGAGAGGAGAATTCTGGGAGGTGGAAGGCTGAGGCAGAGAGACTCTGCCAGCCGCCAGGAAGAGAAGCATGATGTAAGATACTGGTAAACCATGAGCCACGTGGCAAGGTATAGATTTATAGAAATGGGTTAATTTAAGCTATAAGAACAGATAGCAAGAAGCCTGCCACGGCCATACAGTTTTAAGTAATATAAGTCTCTGTGTATTTACTTGGGGAACGCGAGTGGGAAAGATTTGTCCCCACTGCTGGCAGGCCGGGACACAAGAAAAACTTCAGCTACAAATAGTTTTAATATTTATCAAGCTTCATCACTATGTTATTGGGGATTTTTACATCTATGTCTACCAGCAGTAATGCTCTACTGTTTTTGTTGTTCTTATATCCTTACTTGATTTTAATATCACATATGTACTAGACTTACAGAGTACAGAAATGTTCCTTTCCTTTCTATTTTATGGAGTATTTTAAGGTGCATTGGCATTGGTTCTTCTTTAGTAAAATTGAGCAGTGAATCATTTTGATCCTGTGATTTTCTTTTTTCCCCAGAATTTATTTATTTTTTAATGTTTTTAATTGAAATAGAAACATCACTTTCTTCCCTCCAGCCCCTCCATGCTCAAGTTAATAGTATTTTTCCTTTTATTTTATTTGGTGTGTGTGTGTGTGTGTGTGTGTGTTGTGTGTGTGTGTGTGTGCGCTCTCTCTCGCGCGCACAACTTATATACAAATACTACCTGCTGAATCCATTTTATTACTGTTTGTATATCATTTTACAGCTGATGACTCTGAATTGAACAACCAGTAAAGGAGCTTATCCCTGGAAAAGTTAATTCTCCTCCTAGAAGTCATTAGTTGCCTGTAGTTCTTTTCTAGGGGTGTCACCCTGTGAAGTTTCCCCCTTCCATGTTAATATGTCTATGATATTACCACTGTTCCAGTCTTTTTTTATGTAGACATTTCTAAGAGAGACTGTTTCACAGCAGACTTCCTAGTATTCTGTGCTTAGTCTTTCTGCCTCTCTTCTGCAATGTTCCTAAACCATAGATGCAGGAGCTGTGATGTAAATGTATCCACTGTGGCTGGGCTCATCACAATCTGTTGATCTCTGTATTATGTCAAATTGTGATTTTTCTATGATGGTCTCTACTTGCTGTAAAGAGAAGCTTCTTTGAAGAGGGGGTAGTACTATGCTTATATCTGAAGATTTAGAACTAGGAACTGCAGATGAAAAAACTGTAGTGTTTGTCTTTCTGGATGTGATCACCTCACTCAATATAATCTTTTCTAGGTTGATCCATTTACCTATAAATTTCATGATTTCATTTTTCTTTACAGTGAATAGTATTTCGTTGTGTATATGTACCACATACTCATTATCCTTCATCTGTTGAAGGGCATTTAGGTTGTTTTCCTTTCCTGGCTATTGTGAATAGGCCTCTGTCCTCCACGTGTGCCCCCTCACCTCTCTCACACACACATACAAAATAATAAAATGCATTTTTAAAATTACCATTGACATCAGGAATATAAAAATCTGTGTAGTCCATGCAAGGTGAGGTTTGGAATCATCTTTTGAAGAATGGAACTTTATAAAGAGCAA